>NC_080732.1:6457353-6519853 GCF_019097595.1 Hemibagrus wyckioides | reverse complement strand
TCTGTCTCTGTCTTTACCTTCTCACTCTCTCTCTCTCTCACATACACTCACTCTCATTACACTCTCACACTCTCTCTCTCTTTACACTCTGTCTGTCTGTCTGTCTCTCTCTCTCTCTCTCTCTTTACACTCTGTCTCTGTCTCTGTCTTTACCTTCTCACTCTCTCTCACTCTCTCTCTCTCTCTCTCTCTCCCCCTCTTTACACTCTCTCTCTCACATACACTCACATACACACTTTTTCTCTCTTTACACTCTCTCTGTCAGTCTCTCTCTCGCTCTCTCTGTCTCTGTCTTTACCTTCTCACTCTCTCTCTCTCACATACACTCACTCTCATTACACTCTCACACTCTCTCTCTCTTTACACTCTGTCTGTCTGTCTCTCTCTCTGTCTCTGTCTTTACCTTCTCACACTCTCTCTTTCTCTCTTTACACTCTGTCTGTCTGTCTGTCTCTCTCTCTCTCTTTACACTCTGTCTCTCTCTCTGTCTCTGTCTTTACCTTCTCACTCTCTCTCACTCTCTGTCTCTCTCTCTCTCTCTCCCCCTCTTTACACTCTCTCTCTCTTACATACACTCACATACACACTTTTTCTCTCTTTACACTCTCTCTGTCAGTCTCTCTCTCGCTCTCTCTCTCTCTCGCTCTCTCTGTCTGTCTGTCTGTATGTCTGTCTCTCTCTCTCTCCCTCTTTATACTCTCTCTCTCACATACACTCACATACACACCTTTTCTCTCTTTACACTCTCTCTGTCAGTCTCTCTCTCTCTCTCTCTCTCTCTCTCTCTCTGTCTGTCTGTCTGTCTGTCTCTCTCTCTAACTCTCTCTGTCTGTCTGTCTGTCTCTGTCTCTCTCGCTCTCTCTCTCTCCCTCTTCACACTCTCTCTCTCTCTCACATACACTCACATACACACTTTTTCTCTCTTTACACTCTCTCTGTCAGTCTCTCTCTCTCTCTCTCTCTCCCCCTCTTTACACTCTCTCTCTCTCACATACTCTCACATACACACATACGCTCTCACACTCACTTTTTCTCTCTTTACACTCTCTCTGTCAGTCTCTCTCTCTCTCTCTCTCTCTGTCTGTCTGTCTGTCTGTCTGTCTGTCTGTCTGTCTCTCTCTCTCTGTCTCTCTCTCTCGCTCAATCGCACCCTTACACATTTCCTTACTACACACGTGTCTCTGTATAATGCGAGAGATGGAATGCGTTCACCTTTCCCAAGACACACGGTGTGATGCCATGGCATGTGTGTCTTCACTGGTACGAGTTTAAAAGAAGAATCCTGCACTTGCAGTTTCACCAATTCAAGTCGTTTCCCATGAAATTAACACCGAAAGACTCGAAGTGTGCTGTTGCTATAGCAACGAATCAAATCAGCCCTTGCATTTGTTTTGAGTGATATTTTTCTTATGACATTTTTTGCTAATGACTTACAGATTTCACCTGAAAATGTTATTAATTAAAGAACAACCTGTCACGTTTAATGTTACTAAAGCAATTTAGCTGTCACTTCCTCTTTCCTCATTCCTCTAATACTTATACGATTCAGCATATCAGATTAAATGGTGTTTTTTTTTTCCCTTTGTGACTACCGACACGTTTGCCATAACTATTACTGTTTCTTATCTGTTTATCCACGAATTAGCCGTAACCATGGAAACGTCAAATGTGCCGTTGTGTTTTTGTCTTGCGTTACGGTGTAGGTCAGAGCGACTCCGATACCTCAGACTCCCATCTGTCTCAGGAGTGTGTAGCAGGACCAGAGTGCATCTCTGTAGTGACCCCTCACCTACTGGCAGCCGTGTGCGGATTACTGACCAACCTGCTGTGTGTTCTGCCTGAGTTTACACACACCGCACTCCAAGAGAACCACATCCTGCAGGGCCTGCTCAGGTCTCTATACACACACACACACTATTAGAGTCCACTCTCATGTAACAAACACTAATACAACATTAAGGAAAGGTACCAATACTGTAAGCAATACAGAACACACACCGAGAAACTGAAACCCCAGATACCACCCCACACAGATATGTGTGTGTGTGTGTGTGTGTGTGTGTGCCAATGTAAAAGCTATTACGTTCCAATTAGCTGTGTGAAAGGAGTATCAGGGGAGAGTGGGGTCAGTTGTAACACTATAGGCTGGATTCTACTTGCACAATATGGCTGCCGCATCACTTGTGCACATCTTCAGAAATAACAGGAACAGTGTGCCCAGTGTCGTGGTGCAATACCAAATTAAACAGCAGGGGAAGTGTCCACAACTAGCTTAAAAACTGGCATCAGGCAGGTTTGCATTTAAGACGATGATGACAGCCACGATGACGACGGAAAGCTTTACGAGAGACAGAGCTCTTGCTTCTGTACCCGCCAGTAGCAGCTAGGATATTTGCTAGTCAGCTAGCGTATTAGATTTCGGCTCTAACCAGCATAAGCTGATTAGCTGTTATTTATGCTAATGATATATTTGTGTATTTTAGCAGATAAAATGCTTCATCTATTGCAAAGCTACAGAGTTCTTAACTGTGCTGTAAGAACCAAAAAAATAAAACCCTCTCCCACAGACTTGTTATTGCCCCAGCACCATGCTCTAACCAACCCCACCCATGTTTATTATTAATCGTTAACAAGTTTATTCATCATGTGTACTGAGCTTTACTCGAGTGGGAATCAAAATTGACAACTGACCCTGCTCTCCCCTACCTAAGCAAAATAAAATAGAATAAATGAGTTTGGTGCTTATTCTCTCTCTCTCTCTCTCTCTCTCTCTCTCTCTCTCTCTCTCTCTATCTATCTATATATCTATCTTTCTGTCTCTGTTTCTCTCTTACATTCACACACAGACAGAGTTTCGGGCTATTGTCTTGGTTTACCTACAGTTTTAACCGTAACCACATCCTTCATGTGTTTTGTTTCTATTTGTGAATGAGGCAGGGTCTGGTGAGGCAGGCAGGTGGAGGTAGGTCAAGGTTGGCGGAAGTGGGCTAGGTGTTTTGTGAGGGCAAACTGGAGGTTTTAAAGTTTTAGATACAGAGGTTGGACTTAGTTCAGCATACCAAGACATTTTGGACAGTTTCATGCTCCCAACTTAATGGGAACAGTTTGGGGATGACCCCTTCCTGTTCCAACATGACTGTACACCAGTGCACAAAGCAAGGTCCATAAAGACATGGATGAGGGAGTTTGGTGTGGAGGAACTTCATAGAGTCCTGACCTCAACCTGATAGAACACCTTTGAGATGAATTAAAGCGGAGACTGTGAGCCAGGACTTCTCATCTAACATCAGTGTCTGACCACACAAATGTGCTTCTAGAAGAATGGTCAAATTCCCATAAACACACTCCTAAACCTTGTGAAAGCCTTCCCAGAACAGTTAAAGTTGTTATAGATGCAAAGGGCGGGACAACTCTGTATTACATTCATGAGCATGTAAAGGCAGACGTCCCAGTTTTGGTCTGTCTCACAGTCTCCACTCTAATTCATCCCAAAGGTGTTCCATCAGGTTGAGGTCAGTTCCTCCACACCAAACTCCCTCACCCATGTCTTTATGGACCTTGCTTTGTGCACTGGTGTGTAGTCATGTTGGAACAGGAAGGGGTCATCCCCAAACTGTTCCCACAAAGTTGGGAGCATGAAACTGTCCAAAATGTCTTGGTGTCCCAAAACTTTTGGCAAAATAGTGTATTACTGTATTCTAAATGTCGCCATTTTCCAAGTAACATGGTCAGATTTTAATTTCTGTTCTCCACACATGGCTGTTACACCAGTGGATCCAGATGAGATGGAATGGAACTCTGAGTGTGTGAACATCTGCCTGGGTGTGTTAGTGTAAGCTGTGTTTATTGCAGTGTGTTGGATGCAGTGGAGATTGAGAGATGCCTGACTGAGCTTAACACACCTGAACTGCTTCCTGCTGAGGTGGAGGATGCCAGGAGCCAGGTGTGTGATCTCATATACACACACACACACACACACACACACTGCTGTTATGTCACATTACATTACTCTCTCTCTCTCTCTCTCTCTCTCTCTCTCAGGTGTTGAGTAGTATGTGTTACGTGCGGAGTGTGTGTAAGCTGGTGCAGGCTGATGTTGTGCTCAGTGAAGATTGTCTCTCCCAGTCAGAGCTCATTAATCCTCTGCTGAATCGTCTCATCTCCATCCTCACACTGTCTCACACACACCTCGGTAAATACCCCCACTTACTCTTCATCTGCCCGCTACTCTTCATCAACACGCATGACAAATCTGTACACCTTTATATTTCATACAGAACACATCTTCCTCATATCATCATCTTTTTCTGCTTCTTCTTCCTCTCTTATTTTTTATACTTCCTGCTTCTATTTCTTTGTCTTCCTTTTCTTTTTCTATCACCTCCCTTCTTATTCTTTGTATTGATCTTCTTCTTCTTCTTGTTCCTCATCCTCCTCCTCTTCTTCTTCCTTTCTTATCTTGTACACTTCATACTGATTGTCGTACTTCTTACTCCTCCTTTCGTTTCTTTTGTTGTCCTCCTTCTTCTTCTTCCTCCTCTTCTTCTTCTTCTTCTTCCCCCTTTTTCTTCTTCTTCTTCCTTTGTTGTTTTCTATTTCTTCTCCATCCTCCTTTGTCATCTACTACTTCTATTTCTATTTCTATCTTATTTTTTCTCCATGCTCTTCTTTCTTTCTTTCTTTCTTTCTTTCTTTCTTTCTTTCTTTCTTTCTTTCTTTCTTTCTTTCTTTCTTTCTTTCTTTCTTTGCCCATTTAGTATCTTCTTTCTTTCTTTCTTTCTTTCTTTCTTTCTTTCTTTCTTTCTTTCTTTCTTTCTTTCTTTCTTTCTTTCTTTGCCCATTTAGTATCTTCCTCCCTTCTTTCTTTCTTTCTTTCTTTCTTTCTTTGCCCATTTAGTATCTTCCTCCCTCCTTTCTTTCTTTCTTTCTTTCTTTCTTTCTTTCTTTCTTTCTTTCTTTCTTTCTTTCTTTCTTTCTTTCTTTCTTTCTTTCTTTCTTTCTTTCTTTCTGCCATTTAGTATCTTCCTCCCTCCTTTCTTTCTTTCTTTCTTTCTTTCTTTCTTTGCCCATTTAGTATCTTCCTCCCTCCTTTCTTTCTTTCTTTCTTTCTTTCTTTCTTTCTTTCTTTCTTTCTTTCTTTCTTTCTTTCTTTCTTTCTTTCTTTGCCCATTTAGTATCTTCCTCCCTCCTTTCTTTCTTTCTTTCTTTCTTTCTTTCTTTCTTTCTTTCTTTTTCTTTCTTTGCCCATTTAGTATCTCCCTCCCTCCTTTCTTTCTTTTTCTTTCTTTCTTTCTTTCTTTCTTTCTTTCTTTCTTTCTTTCTTTCTTTCTTTCTTTCTTTCTTTCTTTCTTTCTTTCTTTGCCCATTTAGTATCTCCCTCCCTCCCTCCTTTCTTTCTTTCTTTCTTTCTTTCTTTCTTTCTTTCTTTCTTTCTTTCTTTCTTTCTTTCTTTCTTTCTTTCTTTCTTTCTTTGCCCATTTAGTTTCTTCCTCCCTTCTTTCTTTCTTTCTTTCTTTCTTTGCCCATTTAGTATCTTCCTCCCTCCTTTCTTTTCTTTCTTTCTTTCTTTTCTTTTCTTTCTTTCTTTCTTTCTTTCTTTCTTTCTTTTCTTTCTTTCTTTGCCCATTTAGCATCTTCCTCCTCCTTTCTTTCTTTCTTTCTTTTCTTTCTTTCTTTCTTTCTCTTTTTCTTTCTTTGCCCATTTAGTATCTCCCTCCTCCTTTCTTTCTTTTTCTTTCTTTCTTTCTTTTCTTTCTTTCTTTCTTTCTTTCTTTCTTTCTTTCTCTTTCTTTCTTTCTTTGCCCATTTAGTATCTCCCTCCCTCCCTCCTTTCTTTTCTTTCTTTCTTTCTTTCTTTTCTTTCTTTCTTTCTTTTCTTTCTTTTCTTTCTTTCTTTCTTTCTTTCTTTCTTTCTTTCTTTGCCCATTTAGTATCTTCCTCCCTCCTATCTTTCTTTTTTTTTCTTTCTTTCTTTCTTTCTTTCTTTCTTTCTTTCTTTCTTTCTTTCTTTCTTTCTTTCTTTCTTTCTTTCTTTCTTTCTTTCTTTCTTCTTTTCTTTCTTTCTTTGCCCATTTAGTATCTCCATTTCCTTCCTTCCTTCCTCCCTCCCTTTTTCCTCCTTTCTTTCTTTCTTTCTTTCTTTCTTTCTTTCTTTCTTTCTTTCTTTCTTTCTTTCTTTCTTTCTTTCTTTCTTTCTTTCTTTCTTTCTTGTTTTCTATTTCTTGTCCATCTACTTCTGCTTCTTTCATATTTTTCCTCCATGCTCCTCTGCTTTTTCTCCATTATCTTCTAGATCTTAATGTGTGAATTATTTTATTCTTCACAGTATCAAATGCTTTGACTTATACAGCAATGCCAAGTGTCTGTTAACCTTATTTGTTGAGGATGATGATGATGATGATGATGATGATGATAGTAAACAGTAATAATATTAATAAGCTGAGGTTTTTGTTTAAAAGAAGTGCTTTGTTTTTGATACTTAAGGCTTCAGGATTTCTTTTCCAAATGCTCCACCTTTGATAAATAATCGTTCATCTGCGTGTCCTCAGATGTGCATACCCAGAATGCACTGCTGCATACCTGGACAGATGTGTTTACGCTGCTGGCGAGTCTGCTGCGCAGGAACCACGCCGCATGCGGCCCACATGTGCACGGGACTCTGGGGAGACGCTGGCAGCACTTCTCAGGTGAGCAGAGCAGGAAGGAGGGATGCGAGGATACGTGATGTGTGATTAATGAGGGGAGGGAGCGAGGGATGAGGGAAAAGAAAGGATGCAGGAGGGAATAGAATACAGTGGGGGGTCTGAAGAGAGGAGAGAGATAAAGGAGGGATGACGATGTGGAAGAGGGAAGAAAGGATGCTGGAAGGAAGAGATGTGATGAAGGAGATGCACATGAACAAAGGATGACAAGAGGGATGCTGTACTGCAGGAGCAGATGGGAGGTGATGGTGAAAGAGAGGAAACAAGGGATGAAGGATGAATAAGGGTAGAGATGCAAGAGATTTAGTTCTGGGATAAAGGGATGGGAGTGATTACAAAGGACAAGAAAGGATGAAAGGGGATAGGAGGGAAAAAGGAGGAGGAAAATGTAAAGTTGCTGAACAGAGAAAAGCGATTAAAAGATGGAACAAGGGATGGGATGAACGAGCGCCATGGAAGAAAAGAATGGAGTGAAAGGTGAAGCGGGGAAACGAGTAAGTAGTGTGAACAGGGGATGCACAAGAGAGGAAAGAAAGGATGCTAAAAGGGAAGGAAGGTAAGTAAGTGTAAGTAAGTGGCTCAGTGTAAAGAAGTAAGGAGAAAAGAGCGAGAAATGATTAGGGGGTGAGGAAGGGACGAGGGATGAAAGAAGAAGTGGATGCAAGATGAAAACAGGTGAGTGATAAATGTGGGCAGGAAAGAAGGGATGAACATGAGCAATTGTAGAATAAAAGGAGGTGAAAGAGAGGAAGGAAAGATGGATGAGTAGAGAAAAAAATAGAGGAGAATATGAAATGGGGTTTGCATACAGAGTGAAAGAAAGGATACAGGAAAGAAGAAAAGGAGAGAAGAAGCGAGGGATAATGGACGAGTGAGAGAAAATGCAAAAAGAGACATAATCCTGTGAAAGGGAAGAAGTCAAGTCGAGGCTGCAGAGCGAAGGAGAATGATGAAATGGAGGAGAGAAGGAAACAAGGGATGAGTTATGA
The DNA here is from genome assembly GCF_019097595.1 of Hemibagrus wyckioides. NCBI lineage: Eukaryota > Metazoa > Chordata > Actinopteri > Siluriformes > Bagridae > Hemibagrus > Hemibagrus wyckioides. The sequence goes on along the minus strand of NC_080732.1, from coordinate 6,512,163 downwards.
ACGAGTGACACCCAGTATATAGGAAGGAAATGATGCAGAACGCGAGAGACAATGAGGCGTGAACGACTGATATGTAAGAGAGGAAGAACAGGAGAGGCGCATCGGTACGAGGTAAAAAAAGACCATCAGGAAGGAAGGAGTAACAGAGCGATAAAGGCGGAATGCAGGAAGAGAGAGAAAATTCCGAAGACAGGAATCAGAGCAGGGTGATGAGAGGGATAAAGAACGGATGAGTGGAACGAAGAGAGCTGTGGGGCACAGGCAGGAAGAATGGAGAGAGAGAGAGAGAGAGAGAGAGAGAGAGAGAGGGCAGGAAGCGAGAGATGAAGGCTGATTGAGTGACAGGAAGGGGAAAGACCCTTCTTCCTCTTCTTCTTTTCCCTTATCTTCATCCTCCTCATCCACCTCCTTCTTTTTCTTCTTCTTCTTCCACTTCTTTTGCCCTCATCTTCATTCTTCTTCTTTTTCTTCTTCTTTTGCCCTCATCTTCATCCTCCTCTCCCTCCTCCTCCACCTCCTTCTTCTTCTTCTTCTTTTGCCTTCATCTTCATCCTCCACCTCCTTCTTCTTCTTCTTCTTCTTTTGCCCTCATCTTCCTCCTCCTCTCCCTCCTCCTCCATCTCCTTCTTTTTTTGCTCTTCTTTTGCCCTCATCTTCATCCTCCTCTCCCTCCTTCTTTTTCTTCTTCTTCTTCCTCCTCATCTTCATCCTTCTTTATCCGGAGACAGTAATCAGAGCAGGGTGATGAGAGGGATAATGAACGGATGAGTGGCACGAAGAGAGCTGTGGGGCACAGGCAGGAAGAACGAAGAGATATGAGAGAGAGAGAGAGAGAGGGCAGGGAGCGATGGATGAGGGCTGATTGAGTGACAGGAAGGGGAAAGCAGAATAAGAAAGAGAGGAAGAGAGACAGCTTGTTAACTCTGGGTGGGTTGTGCTCCTGCTGTTTGTGACAGATTGGGATGGAGGGATGGGAAAGGAGGGAGAGTGAAGGAGAGATGTGAATTCTGATGGATGTGTGTGATAGTGGTGGAGCAGGTGGGTGGGCTGAGTGCTCACTGTCTCGCCTCCAGCTCTCCTCCGACTTTACACATCCTTATTGCTTTTTCACCGTCAGACGACGACTGGATGTTGACGCGGTGCGATCCGCATGCTAAATACCTGCTTCTGAGCTAAAGTTACATACAAACTCAGGGAAGTTCTGAATCATGGAGCTGCTCTGGAACACAGAAAGACTTCAGAACACAGGCAGAAGAACTGAATATATAAAGAACAGAACATGTGCTGTCTCAGGAAACCAGGCATTTTCATTACTCCCTCCTTCTTCTTCTGCCCTCATCCTCATCCTCCTCTCTCTCTTTTCCTCCACCTCCTTCTTCTTCCTTTGGTCCTCATCTTCATCCTTCTCCTCCACCTCCTTCTCTACCTTCTCCTCTCCTCCACCTCCTTCTTCTTTTTCTTCTTCTTTTTTCCCCTTTGTCTTCCTGTTTTCTATCTTTGCCCTCCTTCTACTTCTTCCTTCTCCACCCTCCTACTTCTTTTTCTTCTTCTTCCTTTGTTGTTTTCTATTTCCTCTCTATCCTCCTTTGTCATCTACTTCTATTTATATTTCTATCATATTTTTTCTTCTTCTTTCTTTCTTTCTTTCTTTCTTTCTTTCTTTCTTTCTTTCTTTCTTTCTTTCTTTCTTTCTTTTTCTTTCTTTCTTTTTCTTTCTTTCTTTCTTTCTTTCTTTTTCTTTCTTTCTTTCTTTCTTTCTTCCTTACTTCTTCTTCTTCTTCTGCCTTCATATTCATCCTCTTCCTCCTTCTCCTCCACCTCCTTCTTTTTCTTCTTCTTCCTTTGTCCTCATCTTCATCCTTCTTCATCCCTTTTCATATTTCTTCTTCTTCTTCTTCTTCTTCTTTTGCCCTCATGTTCATCCTCCTCTCCCTCCTCCTCCAACTCCTTCTTTTCCTTCTTCTCCACCTCCTTCTTTTCCTTCTTCTTCTTCTTCCTTTGCCCTCATCTTCACCCTTCCTCACTTTATCCAAATTAAGTATGACAACTCCAAAGAAATTAATAATATTTAATATATTCATTTTACAACTGTAGTTCCTACCTGCAATTAAAAAAAAAATGTAAATCATATAACTGGTGTATCATCTGTTCCTCTATATACTGTATATGGGTGATGTTCTCCCTGTGCATCAGGGTTTCCTCAGGGTTTCCTCAGGGTTCTCTGGTTTTCTCCACCAGTCCAAAGACGTGCCTTCTAGGCTAATTGACCTTTCTAAATTGTCCATAGTTTGTGACTGTGTGCACGATTGTGCCCTGGATAGGATGTGATACGTCAGGTTAAGGTGTTGGACTACTGAGCAGAAGGTTGTGATTTTGAATCCCATGTCCACCAAGCTACCACTGCTGGACCCTTGAGCAACCTCAGTTGTATAAAATGTGCTGAAAATGTAAGCCGCTCTGGATGAGTTCATCTGCCAAATGCCGTAAAAGTAAATGTCTCCTGGAATTAGCCCCAGGCTCCATCTGACCCTGTGTAGGATAAGCAAATATAAACTAATATAAGACAGTATAGGGCAGTGGAGTTGCCCTGTGCTTGTGTGGGTTTACTCCGGGTACTCCAGTTTCCTCCCACAGTCCAAAAACATGTACATTAGGTTGATTGGTAATTCTAAATTGCCCATAGGAGTGAGTGTGTGTGTGTGTGTGTGTGTGTGTGTGTGTCTGTCTATATGTGGCCCTGTGATGGACTGGTGGGGTGTACCCCTGCCTTTCGCCCAATGTGTGCTGGGATAGGCTCCAGCAGATCCCTGTGACCCTAATTAGGAATAAAGTGGATATAGAAAATGGATGGATAAGACAGTATAACTAATATAAGATACTATAAGATAAACTAATTACATTAGTGAAGACATAAAAGATTTTTAGACCACAATTCTACATGTATTGTTGGTAAATTTGCACTATTTGAGTACCAGATGAATTACAGCTGTACTGAAAGCCCATTTATGTCTTGACTTTTTTTTTTTTAATGATACCTCTTAGACTCACAACTCTGCTTTCTTTTGACAGCATTTATTGTCCAGTTGATCTCAATTTTCCCTTCAGTCCCAACCCTGACCAATCGAAGAGTCCACAGTTTCCAATTTTCTCCAACCCCCCGTGATTACGGTGATGAAAACGTCTCGACGATAGTCCGATGACTAACCGCAGCCCTGCGACACTAGCTTACTCTTACTCTCCTTACTCTCATTTGCACTCGGCGTGTGTTCTTTCCTCAGACACCATCCGTACGTGTGTGGACCAGTGTGGCTCGGATCCGTCGCTCTACGCCGTGTCTGCGCAGTTCCTGTGTGTGGTGCTGTCTGAAGAGGCAAAGACGAGAGGGACGAGAGAAGAGAAATCAGCTTCTCTAACTGCCGCCCTGAATTCCGAGTCTGGAGAGAAACTGTGTGAATTACTGCTGGAGGTAAAGCTGAGCTGTATGCTGGAGGAGAAAAAAAAGCACAAGCACTGTAGTAGTGTTGCAAGGAATTATTCTGGTTTAGGAATCGTTAATGATGCCGCTTTGAGATCATATATTTCTCAAGCAAGATGATAGGAGTTCTAACTGACCAACAGCATATAGATGAGCTAAACTATCCCGGAGTGCATTCTGCTACAGTCTGCAGTCTAACACCTCTTATTAACCGTTTATCAAAGCTTCATTCATTTAATAAAGAACACATCACATGTTTTTTCTACACATTGCTTCAGTTTTGTCCTCCGTATTAGCTGAAGAATCTCAACTGGGTTCAGGGATCTGCTGCACAGGACAGCAGATTTCCTCTATTTCTTCAGAATGAAAAATTTGCATCACTGAATTATACAGACTAGAATTTTTGATCTGTAATTACTTTCCTTATTGTGTTCCTAATTTCTAAGCTATTCTCTAATATAAAACCTCTCGAACATATTAAATGCCATGTAAATTATGTGTTTATGACATGAAACTCGACTACAGGTGATGACCCAACTATTGTTGACCCAGATGACCCAACAATTGTTGACCCAGATGACCCAATAATTGTTGACCCAGATGACCCAACTATTGTTGACCCAGATGACCCAACTATTGTTGACCCAGATGACCCAACTATTGTTGACCCAGATGACCCAAGAATTAGTGACCCAGGTGACACAACAATTGTTGACCTAGATGACCCAACAATTGTTGACCCAGGTGACCCAACAATTAGTGACCCAGGTGACACAACTATTGTTGACCCAGATGACCCAATAATTGTTGACTCAGATGACCCAACTATTGTTGACCCAGATGACCCAACTATTGTTGACCCAGATGACCCAACTATTGTTGACCCAGATGACCCAAGAATTAGTGACCTAAGATGACCCAACAATTATTGACCCAGATGACCCAACAATTATTGACCCAGATGACCCAACAATTATTGACCCAGATGACCCAACAATTATTGACCCAGATGACCCAACAATTATTGACCCAGATGATCCAACAATTGTTGACCCAGATGATCCAACAATTAGTGACCCAGGTGACACAACAATTGTTGACCTAGATGACCCAACAGTTGTTGACCCAGGTGACCCAACAATTGTTGACCCAGATGACCCAACAATTAGTGACCCAGGTGACACAACAATTGTTGACCTAGATGACCCAACAATTGTTGACCCAGATAACCCAACAATTATTGACCCAGATGACCCAACAATTATTGACCCAGGTGACCCAACAATTGTTGACCCAGATGATCCAACAATTATTGACCCAGATGACCCAACAATTATTGACCCAGATGACCCCATAATTGTTGACCCAGATGATCCAACAATTAGTGACCCAGGTGACCCAAGAATTGTTGACCCAGGTGACCCAACAATTGCTGACCCAGGTGACCCAACAATTGTTGACCCAGATGATCCAACAATTAGTGACCCAGGTGACACAACAATTGTTGACCTAGATGACCCAACAATTGTTGACCCAGGTGACCCAACAATTGTTGACCCAGATGACCCAACAATTAGTGACCCAGGTGACACAACAATTGTTGACCTAGATGACCCAACAATTGTTGACCCAGATAACCCAACAATTATTGACCCAGATGACCCAACAATTATTGACCCAGATGACCCAACAATTGTTGACCCAGATGACCCAACAATTGTTGACCCAGATGATCCAACAATTATTGACCCAGATGACCCAACAATTATTGACCCAGATTACCCCACAATTGTTGACCCAGATGATCCAACAATTAGTGACCCAGGTGACCCAAGAATTGTTGACCCAGGTGACCCAACAATTGCTGACCCAGGTGACCCAACAATTGCTGACCCAGGTGACCCAACAATTAGTGACCCAACAATTGTTGACCCAGGTGACCCAACAGTTTTTGACCCAGATGACCCAACAATTAGTGACCCAGGTGACCCAACAATTGTTGACCCAGGTGACCCAACAATTGCTGTCCCAGGTGACCCAACAATTGTTGACCCAGATGATCCAACAATTAGTGACCCAACAATTGTTGACCCAGGTGACCCAACAGTTTTTGACCCAGATGATCCAACAATTGTTTTTTTTTTTGTTGGGCTTTTGTAATAGTTGTACGCCTACCTCAATTGTCCTCAGTGTGAAAAGATGGATCTTGTAAGATGGTCATGTAGTCACTGTTATGAATGTGTGCTATTATTTCTTATGACCAGTTGGCAGTTTAACTGCTCAGGACAAACATACAGACTCTCACAAAACAAAAAAACGGTTGTTGATCATCCCGGTAACAGAACAGCATTAAGAATCAGGTGTATGTAAACGTTTGAACCGGTTCATTTTTGTATATTCAGCTATTCTTGATTAAATAATGTATATTTTGTAAACTCATGACCTCAAAACTGAGCGAGCAGACGGGATTGGTCAGAATTTCTTCTGGAGTGGGCTTAAGAGAGGAAAAAAAAAAAAGCAAAAGCGGTCCCTTGAGATGGCTCTTTGTCCTGATTGGTTGGATGTTGTTTATTTTTAACCAAAGTCTGGAACTGTCGCAGTACATATGTATGATATGTTGGCTCTAAATCACTTTATGACGGTCGACATGTTTTGATTTTTATCAGTTTCCTGCACTCGCATTAACCAGACGCCTACACAGGAAAGTTTCTTATGGAGTAGAAACAAAGCTGCCAATCATCAATGCAGAGAACTGCTTCCTTTGTTCTTGTTGTTTCATTACTGTGTTGCTGGAAAATGAATTTGAATGAGGACAGGATTTAATGATCTAGAAATCTTAAACTCACTGAAGCTGCTTCACATCACCGCGTTCTTGTTTTCGGCCATGTAAACAACGACGGAAAAATAAGAACTCTGAATGCATCGGTAGAGTCAGTGTTTTTGGTACAGAGCTTTCTTGCTCATCTTGCATGAACTGTGATTACAAAACCCCTTCCTCTTCAAGCTTTCGATTGATTTTCAGTGGAAAGGCAGCTGTTAAATGTTAAATGTCACACGATTTTTCTTTTCTTTCATCACACAGCAATACGATAAAACCCAGTTCCAGGACCCTCTTAAGAAGGTCACGGCTAAAGTCTTGATGCCTCTTCTTGCTTGCAGTTCCAGCGCTCAGAGTTACGCCTGCAAAGGTGAGGAAATCACCCCCCCCCCCCCCGCATTTATAAAGAATGTATCAGACTGTTAACTTAGAAGGTACACAAATGTGTGTACTCAAATCTGTCCTGTTCACTACATGTTCCATTCTAGTATAATTTAGCGCGAGCTTGTTTGAAAGACCGCTATTGAATAATGGATTGCTTGATGTAATGGCGTGATTAAAAAAAATAATAAAATAAAATAAAAAATTAGCCGAGAAAGAGGGAGGAAAAAAAAAAAAACCTCACAGAAACGCCTACACTTCTGCTCTTATCAAGAAATCCAGATTTAATGAAAATGCAAACCGAAACGTTCCCCAAGCCTACACACTCGCTCCTGCCCTTTCCCTGAGCGAACCCGTGTTACATGGTCTTGATTTGCATATTGGAACATGACGGATTCTTAAATTGGAACACAAAGCTGTACTCACCAGTTTAATCCCATGAGATTTTCCAGTGGAGGGACTGGAAATTTCCAACGATGTCTTCAGCAAATCATCTGTGGAATCAAAGGAGAAAGAACATACTAAGAAAAGGAGGTTTTTTTAATGATCTATAATAGCAGATTTTTGATATGGTTGACTGACAGCTTAACACTGCTTTAAAGCATATATGTGTTGGAACATGCTTTTCTGTTCAATAACGGTTGTAAAGAGTGGTCATTTGAGGTGCTGTAGCTATACTTTCAGCTCCAGGAAATTTACATTTGTGGCATTTGGCAGACGATTTGATCAGTAGTCCAACGCCTTAACCACTAAGCTACCAGAATGCTTTTGTCATCCTCTCTCATCACCCAGGTGTTTCATTGTATGGAACTGCTGCTTACTGGATGTTTTTTGTTTTTCGCACCATTCTATTTAAAGACTGTTTTCAGTGAAAATCTCACCGATTCGACAGTTTCGGAAATACTCAACCGAGCCCAACGACAATACCATGGTCAGAGTGGGAACCTCGGCATACGAATTTTCACGCTAAGAAGTAGATTCAATCACCCTGTTAAGTTGTGCGTACATCCGTGAGCCGTTTGAAACTTGTTCGCATCAGTGGAAAGCCAAGCAAAGCCAACCGAAGCAATTTATTTATTTTATTTTATCTTTTTTCAGTCAGCATTTTGGAAAGAGTCAACCCACGATATCAACATTGCCTTGGGGATGCGTTCAAAAGCTACAGGATTTTTTGCACATTTTTTTTTTGTTGTTGTTGTTGACTGGTTGGTGGCGTGGGTGATCTGTTCTATTTTTAGCCCAAGTTTGGTGGCACGACTTCCTGTGAGGACAGCGCTTGGCTTGGGTCAGTTTTTTAGCAAGCAGCTATACAGTTTACATTCGCTTCGTATTGGTAATATTTTTGGGAGGCTGGAACGGATTATCTGCATTTACATTATTTCTTATGGGAAAATTCTGACTTAAATGTAAAGAACGAATTAAAGTTCGTATCCCGAGGTTCCACTGAATTAACATGGATATCAGGAGACATGGTTTTCAGGCGTGCAGTGGGTGGAGCTTTCATTAATGCAGTGTTTGTGGCAGTAAAATAATTTTTGTGGTGGTGGCTCAAGTGGTTAAGGCTCTGGGTCATTGACCGGAAGATCAGGGGTTCAAGCCCCAGCACCGCCAAGTTGCCACTGTTTGGCCCTTGAGCAAGGCCCTTAACTCTCTCTGCTCCAGGGGTGCTGTATCATGGCTGACCCTGCGCTCTGATGTGAAGTAAGAATTTCACTGTGCAGTAACGTAGTGTGACAAGTGACAAGTTAAGGCTATTACTATTTCTCAATCAACTACCTCCTTACCTTCAGAGGATGCTCATGTCTGTATCTAGAATTCTGTACTGTGTTCTGTGGCTTCCTTCAGATCATGTTTGGTATCTAATCTAAAACTGCAAAAGTTTACAGCACTATAATGTCATGTTCTTAAAAATATGTAGAAAAATGAGCATACACATTACTATACTTAATCTAGACTATGTGACTGAATCCATTCCTAATTTTTATTTCTTTTTTGCTTTGTCTTTAGCGGGTTTTCTCGACAGCTGTGTGGAACAGATGAAGCAGATCCACTCTCAGCTTCACCTGGAGTCTGTAAGGCCAGGCAAGACCGCACACAAGAAGAAGGTAACCTGATCTTTGTGTGTGTGCCTGTGTATGTGTCTGTGTGTGTGTCTGTCTGTCTGTGAGTGTGACTGTGTTTGTGAGTGTGTGCGTCTGTCTGTGTGTTGTCGGTCTGTGTGACTGTGTGTTTGTCTGTCTGTGAGTGTGACTGTGTTTGTGAGTGTGTGTTTGTCTGTGTGTGTTGTCGGTCTGTGTGACTGTGTGTGTTTGTCTGTCTGTGTGTGTGTGTGTGTGTCTGAGTGTGACTGTGTTTGTGTGTGTTGTGTCGGTCTGTGTGACTGTGTGTGTTTGTCTGTCTATGTGTGTGTGACAGACTGTCTGTGAGTGTGTCTGTCTGTCTGCCTGTGAGTGTGTCTGTCTGTGTGTTTGTCTGTCTGAATGTGTGTTTGAATCTGTTTGTGTCTGTCTGTCTGTCAGTCTGTCTGTCTGTGTGTCTCTGTGCTTGTGTCTCTGTGTGTGTATCTGTCTGTGTGTGTGTGTCTCTGTGCTTGTGTCTGTCTGTGTGCCTGTGCTTCTGAATGTATGCGTGTCAGTGTGTGTGTCTAGATGGGTATCTGTTTGAGTGTGTGTGTGTGTGTGTGTGTGTGTGTAAGTGTGCGTAGGTGGTAAAATCCATACTGATAGTTTGCCACTTCACATGGTGTGATTTCACTTGTGGGTTAGCACAAGTTTCCACATTTTTGTGAGTGCTGTATATAGTGTGTACAGTACATTTTCACACCACACAAATGTTTCCTATTTTAATTCCTCTTTAGTCTGACAGTACAAAGCAAAAAAGGAAAAAATATTTTGACTTCCAGTAATGTAAGACAGCTCTGATAAATTTCATTAATTTCTATAACAGCAGCTCTGACAATAGGTCCAGCTAAATATATTATTTATATTAGCCACTCACTAGACACTCAACACTACATAGACACTAACTAGTCTATGCACCACAGCTCCAAGTTCCAAGAGACTAGACACTCACTAGACTCTCACTCAACACTCACTCAACACTCATTCAACACTCAACACTCACTAGACACTCGACACTCGCCAGACACTCGACACTAACTATACTCTAACTCAACACTAACTAGACACTCGACACTAACTATACTCTAACTCAACACTAACTAGACACTCGACACTAACTATACTCTAACTCAACACTAACTAGATACTCGACACTAACTATACTCTAACTCAACACTAACTAGACACTCGACACTAACTATATTCTAACTCAACACTAACTATACTCTAACTCAACACTAACTAGATACTCGACACTAACTATACTCTAACTCAACACTAACTAGACACTCGACACTAACTATACTCTAACTCAACACTAACTAGACACTCGACACTAACTATACTCTAACTCAACACTAACTAGACACTCGACACTAACTATACTCTAACTCAACACTAACTAGACACTCGACACTAACTATACTCTAACTCAACACTAACTAGACACTCGACACTAACTATATTCTAACTCAACACTAACTATACTCTAACTCAACACTAACTAGACACTCGACACTAACTATACTCTAACTCAACACTAACTAGACACTCGACACTAACTATATTCTAACTCAACACTAACTATACTCTAACTCAACACTAACTAGACACTCGACACTAACTATATTCTAACTCAACACTAACTAGACACTCGACACTAACTATACTCTAACTCAACACTAACTAGACACTCGACACTAACTATACTCTAACTCAACACTAACTAGACACTCGACACTAACTATACTCTAACTCAACACTAACTAGACACTCGACACTAACTATACTCTAACTCAACACTAACTAGACACTCGACACTAACTATACTCTAACTCAACACTAACTAGACACTCGACACTAACTATATTCTAACTCAACACTAACTATACTCTAACTCAACACTAACTAGACACTCGACACTAACTATACTCTAACTCAACACTAACTAGACACTCGACACTAACTATACTCTAACTCAACACTAACTAGACACTCGACACTAACTATATTCTAACTCAACACTAACTAGACACTCGACACTAACTAGATACTCGACACTAACTATACTCTAACTCAACACTAACTAGACACTCGACACTAACTGTACTCTAACTCAACACTAACTAGATACTCGACACTAACTATACTCTAACTCAACACTAACTAGATACTCGACACTAACTATACTCTAACTCGACACTAACTTGACACTCGACACTAACTATACTCTAACTCAACACTAACTTGACACTCGACACTAACTATACTCTAACTCAACACTAACTAGATACTCGACACTAACTATATTCTAACTCAACACTAACTAGACACTCGACACTAACTATACTCTAACTCAACACTAACTAGACACTCGACACTAACTATACTCTAACTCAACACTAACTAGACACTCGACACTAACTATACTCTAACTCAACACTAACTAGACACTCGACACTAACTATACTCTAACTCAACACTAACTAGACACTCGACACTAACTATATTCTAACTCAACACTAACTAGACACTTGACACTAACTATACTCTAACTCAACACTAACTAGACACTCGACACTAACTATACTCTAACTCAACACTAACTAGACACTCGACACTAACTATATTCTAACTCAACACTAACTAGACACTTGACACTAACTATACTCTAACTCAACACTAACTAGACACTCAACACTAACTATACTCTAACTCAACACTAACTAGACACTCGACACTAACTATATTCTAACTCAACACTAACTAGACACTTGACACTAACTATACTCTAACTCAACACTAACTAGACACTCGACACTAACTATACTCTAACTCAACACTAACTAGACACTCGACACTAACTATACTCTAACTCAACACTAACTAGACACTCGACACTAACTATACTCTAACTCAACACTAACTAGACACTTGACACTAACTATACTCTAACTCAACACTAACTAGACACTCGACACTAACTATACTCTAACTCAACACTAACTAGACACTCGACACTAACTATACTCTAACTCAACACTAACTAGACACTCGACACTAACTATACTCTAACTCAACACTAACTAGACACTCGACACTAACTATATTCTAACTCAACACTAACTAGACACTTGACACTAACTATACTCTAACTCAACACTAACTAGACACTAGACTCTCACTGGACACTAACTCAGCACTAACTAGACACTTGGCACTCACTGGACCCTCATTGGACTCTCACTGGAAACTAATGAGACACTAACTAGACACTCAACACTCACTAGACACTCGACACTCACTGGACACTAATGAGACACTAACTAGACACTCAACACTCACTAGACACTCGAAACTCACTGGACACTAATGAGACACTAACTAGACATTCGACACTCGACACTCACTAGACACTCGACACTAACTAGACATTCAACACTCACTAGACACTCTACACTCACTGGACCCACATTGGACCCTCACTGGACACTCGACACTCACTAGACACTCAACACTAACTAGACATTAACTAGACACTCACTAGACACTCAATACTCACTGGACCCTCATTGGACCCTCACTGGACACTCCACACTCACTAGGCACTCGAGACTAACTAGACACTAACTACACACTCACTAGACACTCAACACTCACAAGACACTAGACACTTGACACTCACTAGACACTCACAATGGGCATCTATGAGCTCCTGGAAGCAGAAGAGGACTGATGTCACTTTCCTCAGAGTGTGATTTATTTCTTTCGTTTATTAATTAAACACATGACCTGTTATACCTTATAATAGTACATGCACTTGCACTGTATCATACACAGATTTCCCCGTAAATCTTCTGACAGCAGCGTTTTTTGTCCCGATCGTAATCTCTGTCCGATTTTATAGTCCGTGATTTTGATTGATTGTCGCTACGTAGGAGGAGAACAGCGTGAAGGAGCTCAGGATGGTGCTGGAGATCCTGAGGAATTGTCTGTATCAACATAAAGAGTGTAAAGTAAGTAACTGCTTTTGTACAGATTTTTAACTAACTAAAAGTGGATCCTTTGCCATATTTTGTTGGCTTATATTTTTTTTACTTGTATACTATAGCAGCAATCAAGACAGTTAAACAGTAAGCTAAAATTAAACATGACTCAAAATGAATAGTGCAGATTTATACCAAGAAATTTGCCGTAGAACAGTGGTGAAGGTATCAAACTACTTCAATCAGTGTGAGTCTGCTGTTTTCACACAGGAAGTAGCAACAGATTTAAAACTCTCCTCCGTCGTGTTGTCTCTCTGGCCGTGGCTCCTCCTGAACGACGGCAGCATGACGGCAGCATTAGAGCTGCTCTGTGTTTACACAGCCAACTGCACTGCAGGTGAGGCGCAGACCTTAAATATAACTCTGTCATGCAGATTGTGATGTGTGAGTCATATCCAGCTTTGTAATGTCAGAAAAATATCTGAAAAATGTAGGACAATAATCATGAATATTTGCCGGGAGCAGAATATCCCATAGTGCTTTATTCCTCTTATACCACAAGAGCTGTGAGACTATCCACTGCAACGTAGCCGCCATACCACAATGAGTACATTCTTCTCTTTCGTAAAGAATGACGTCTTGCACCTTTTTATACAATTTTCTTTTTAGGTCCAAGTGACTATTTTTCCATGCAAGTAATCAGACTGATGGCTTAATCAGATTGAAAAGCCTGCACCGATCAGGCATAGCATTATGTTATTATCTGAAGTGAATAACACTGATCTCCTCATCATGGCACCTGTTAGTGGGTGGGATATATTAGACAGCAAGTGAACATTTTGTCCTCAAAGTTGATGTGTTAGAAGCAGGAAAAATGGGCAAGCGTAAGGATTTGAGCGAGTTTGACGAAGGGCCAAATTGTGATGGCTAGATGACTGGATCAGAGCATCTCCAAAACTGCAGCTCTTGTGGGCTGTTCCCGGTCTGCAGTGGTCAGTATCTATCAATAATCATACAAGGCAGGAACAGTGGAGAACCGTCTGGCAGAGTTTTGTTAAAAATATTAAAAGACAAAAAGATTGTCATGAAGCTAGATGGACGAAACGTCCATAATGAGTATCTTTTCAAAGAAGTTTTTGAAGAAATCCGTTTGGAGGATTCAGTCAGTCTGTAGAACAAATTAGAAACAGATGGAAATGACTTGAAATGGCATAGGCCAAATCGCAAAACGGTCACAAAAAAGTGGTTGCAACCGCACAATGTGCTCTGATCCTCCATACTGCTCGAATGATCCCACCATTTCTCACGCTACAAGAAAGGCGTGCGTCAAGACTGTTCTCTGTTTTGGCACCGTAGCTCATTAGCTATCTTCAAACAACATCCAAAGACCCACCTGCAAGCTGCCTGTGGATTTCTTGCTGTATTTCCCAAGAGAGTTTTGGACTAATGGTATTCTTAGTCCTTGACCTAGTGAACCAGTATTGATGTATTCATTGATAGAGGCTTCAAAAGCACTTCTGTAAGTCGCTCTGAATAAAGGCGTCTGCTAAATGCCTTAAATTTAATTGTAAACCTGTTCCTTTCCTTTCCTTTCCTGTCTTTTCCCTTTCCTGTCATGTTCTTTTCCTGTCCTTTTCCTGATCTGCAAACAGACTGAATTCATTCGGATTAAAAAAATTGAGCACATCTAAACATACCTACAGATACACAAGGAAGTGACCCAATACTAAAACATCACATCAGACCCTTGACTCGAATCTAATCACATGTTACATGCTGATATAATCTAGGCAGGAACATGGTGGGTTAATCAAAACCCGTCGAAAAGGTGTGAGTAAACGTGAAGCCAACAGTTATTGCATGTCATTGCCCTCATGTCTTATTTACACACATGCATATGTCTCAGATGCTTGGTATCGAGCGTAACTGAGATGAAGAGAAGATAGATTGTGGATTTCTGTGTGTCTTCGGAAGGTCATAATATTGCTTAGGGAGTCTATATTACAGTTCTATATTCAGAAAGAATATAGAAGTGAGTTAAAATGCTAATGCAGTGTGTGCGTAGCTCTCTGCACCAGTGATCTGAGTCATCACTCAGTACTGTAAGAGCTTCTGTGTAAATAACTGACATAAACGTAGAGGCTACAATAGAGACTGTGTTGGTGTGAGTGGAGTGTTTCAGACGCACTAAACACTGAGGTACAGGCTACAGTTACACTCACTAATGTAAGGCTATGTACACTATAGTGCACATGACATAATCTACATTTAACATATTGTCATTCGGTGTTGCCTTAAACTAATCTTATTCAAATGAAAAGAAAGATATTTAAGGAATAAAAAGTGTAGTGGTAGTCACCCACAGTGGGATTACTGTTACCCTGAATTTAATGATTTTCTTTGAATAACATTTTTCTCTTGTTAGGATTAATTTTATCCTAATACTTCCTTATATTTATTACATTCACCATGTAACGGTGAAGTGCATCAGGTAAAAAAAGAAATGTTTTTTAATAATAAATAAAAAAAAGCTTAATAGATTATATAGACAAAACTATTATTATTATTATTATTATTACTATTAACAGCTGAAACTCAAGGTTTCATAATCAGTCTTCATCAGAACTGTTTGAAAAAGAAGGATTGTAAAATTCTGGGCCAATTTTCTTTTTATTATTTTTGTTATTTTTTTATTAATGATTTATTATTTTTATTTATTTATTATTATTATTATTATTATTATTATTATTATTATTATTATTATTGTATGTTTTATTGATTGGTTGGTTGATTTGTGGATTTCAGCCTTAATATATTACTTCAGCTGTAGAAATCCTTGAATATATTTCACCAAACACCAGCCCCTTTAAGTCATCAGACATGAGACTAATGCTACATTCACAAATACAGTGACTCACAGTGACAAAGCAACCGGAATCTAATCATTTTCACTGAGATCAGCCGACACGAGCTACAGTGACTGTTGGTGACTAGACGTGGGCGTGTCCAGTGACGTGACGAAGTTGAGAGTGCAGTAGTTTCTACAGAAACACCAAATTTCCCTCCAGAAAATTTTAGCGCTAAGAGAACTGATTTGTTGTGAAGCGGTGCAAATGGTTAAAGCTCTGGGTTGTTGATCAGAAGATCGAGGCTCAAGCCCCAGTCCCTTGACCAAAGCACTTGCCCTGCCCTCACCCAATGCGATCTGGACCCTAACCCTCCAAAGATGGGATATGCGAAGAAAGAATTTCCCTGTGCAGTAACGCATATGTGACAAATAAAGGCTACTTAACTTAACTTAGTTGCGCCCCCCACTTATAAACATTGTTACCATGGCAACCAATAGTAGGAACTCCTAATGACGACTTCATGTTACAGCGACTCGTGACTTGCGGCAATGCAATCACTCTTGAATCATTTGTTTCAGTTCAGTGTAGTTTTTAGATCGACGTAGTATTTAATTCAATTCGATTTTATTTGCATAGAGCTTTTAACAATGGACATAGTCTCAAAGCAGCTTTGCAGAAATATAGTACAAAAGTTCAAAATTACATTTATATTTAAAATTATTTGTATTAATTCCTAATACACAAGCCTAGGGCGATTGTGGCAAGGAAAAAGTCCCTTATATGGTAAGAGGAAGAAACCTTAAGAGACTCAAAAGCTAACCCATCCTCGTTTGGGTTACAGAGAGTGTGAATTTCCATAAACACCGGAGAGGATGATTATAAATAATGTCCTTTCTACAGTCATATACAGTCAGCTGAGCAGCTCATAAATTAGCTGAACATCTTACTTCATCATTGCTTCAACACCAACTCCTGTGTGCTGAAACCTTCAGATGCTCAATGATGCAGATACAGCATGTCTAGATTGTTATTTTGTGTATCAATGAGGAGGTCGTTTTCCACATGGGGGTTGGCATCTTCTCTCCGAAATCTTCATGATTCCAACTAGAGCTGGTACAAAATTATTAATATACAATTACAAAAGACCATATAATGAACCATGTAATGAAAAGGCCCTCATTAACTCAACAATAGAAGCATAATTTGAGTCATTTGTTCATATAAATATTGCTGTACTTCACTGTTCTTCCATCAAGCTTATAATTTAAGTAGTGTATGCAAAAGATTAAATGGTGTAAGTGCTGCTATTTTTATCAGTCACATTTAAGTTAGAGAAAAAATGGTTGCATGGTTTTTTTGGGGGGGTTTTATGTTAGGTTAGCAATGATGCTTGAGCTCACGGAACAATGAAAACAGGATGTGGCTTTACACCTGTGATGAAACTTTTTTTTTTTAAGGTGTGTATGATTTGTATCTCGTACCGCACTGCACCTCTGAGAGCTCAGTAACAAGTGGTAGGAGGTGTTAGTACAGAACGTGCAGAAAATCCCCACTGAACTCGCCTTGCTCATTTTAATCAGCATCGTTATTATCAGATGACGTGATGCCGATTACACGTCATTCGGCTCGGAGTTATCGCGGTTCTTTTGCAGTTCGTCCTGAATCTTAGTCGCAGCTGTTGTTAAACCCAGACTCCTAGTACCGCTTGTTTCAGATCTCATTCTTCACCACTAGGTGTAATAGTAATTCTGGCAGTGAGCATGGCGCCCCACAAATGCAGATATCTAGGAAGACGAATCAACAAATTAGTGTGTTTTATCACCTAGCGACATTTTTCATCTTGGTAGTCAACCAATGACATGATAATTACTCAGAACAGGTCATTAGTATGTACTGAATGAGTAACAGCTCTTTAAAATGACTTGCATTTGGCCAGAAGACTAGTAATAAATAAGAAATGTAAATTATGCATAAGATATACATAAGCTATACTTTATATAAAAAAATATAAGGAGTTTTTTTTTTTTTCCACATTGGGGACAGTCAGAGGTAAAGCTGTTTTAAGGTTAAGAGGTGAGAACAGCTTCAAAGCTGAGGATGTTGGATGTTGCGGCCTCTGTGGAACAAGCCGCCTTTTTTCCTTTCTTATTAAATTCAAGCGAATGTGACTTGTTTCACGGACTGAACCGTCCTTGACAATGCATGTCTTTATAAACGCATTAGCAGTTGTGGTATAAAAGAAATGAAACACTTAGAGACGTGTTACAGAAAATAAATAAAAGAACTGGCAGGGCAGAAATAGATGTGCGCTAGCTTTGCACATCATATTTTTTAGTCTAACAGCACACCCTTAAGTGTTTTCTTCATTGCAAATTCCCAGCTATTGTCTGCTCTGCTTCATCATGTTTGGTTTCTGAGTAATCTCCGTCTCTCTCCTCTCTCTTATAGCATGCAGTGCTGTATGTGGTAGTTCATCTCACGCTGCTTTACCTAGAAATCCTGTGACGAACTCTCTGATGCATGCGGTGATGAAGTTGGCGTCGCAGGTTCCTCCTGACAATAACAGCATCCATGGTCTTTCTTTCTCTCTGCTCGCTAATCTGGCGGTCTCCAGAGACTGCAGGGGCCTCCTACAGAAGGTACAGTTTGTGTTACGCTAAATGTACGTCTGCACCCAGAACATTTTGTGTAATATGACCGGTTCCATGGAGGAGGAAGGTGTATTACTAGGCAGCATATCTTCTTTTAGGATAAAGTCTTGTACCATTTGTAAGGGATTTTAAGGAGAGCTCGTCTCAGTGTCCTTATTTTAGGCCGCTCAGGTGTGTGTGATTTCAAGAGAACTCAGTGTTGAAACACACCTTATGAGGAATTGTTTAGAGATATTCAGCTTCCTTTAAATCTGAATTTAATGTATTTAATCTCCAGGTTTGCTTAGGAATCATAAATTGGTGTTTTATTAAGAGGAGTGTGTCCATTATTTCCAATTCCTGGTATTCCCTCTTCTCTACGTATCCCTATGTTGTTTAGAAAAAATAAATAAATTAATTATTATCTTTTAATTGTAAATATAAAAGATATCAATGTCAGCTAGTGAGAAGTGAGCCCGAACTAATCAACATGGTTGTTTCTTTAAGAATGCAGGGATGTTTTACTTTGTGCTTGACTCAAGCATACGTACATACATCTGCCTCATAATCATAATCCTAAAATGTCACACATGACAAACCAGACACCTAACATCTTGTTTCTCATTTTTAGAGCAACTTCCTGCAGCACTTCCCGTCTCTTCCGATACCGCGGTTGAGCAGTAAAAATAGTAAAAGCAGCACAGCAGCAGCGGTTCTGTTTCAGTGGCTCCAGCTGCTGCTGAACATCTCTTTCGAGGAAGACGGTCAGCAGATGATCATGAAGATGAGGGGAGCTCTGGAGATGTTGACAGATCTGGCTCAGGGCAAACACGGAGATAACAAATACAAGGCTCTGCTCATCCTTCATAACATCTGCTTCTGCTCAGCAAACAAACCCAGAGTCCTCGCCTGCGGTAGGGACCGAGAGACAGTGGATGTTTAAGACGTTTCGTGAAAAGAAAGCCGGACCGACATCGATATCTTTAGATCTTTAGGCAGAGATAATGCAAGGGCTAATTTGCCTGGTGTAAAGGTCAGCAGGTAGTCGAGCAGCATTGTGGGTGATGTAAGAAACGTCCATGAATGTAGTATTAAAAAATAAATAAAATCAGAACTTCAAGACAATGTAAATGAATTGCACTTCTTCCTGGAAGTTTCAGTCTAAACACACTCTTTATATTACAAAATGGAGTAGAATAGTGCATATGTATGTGACCTTTGAACAGCATTAAACAGCATTCGTCTTATTTCTACCAGATTCTTGTAGAGCTTCATCGGTTCTGTGCATGTACCGATATGTAAATAAATAGATAAATAAATCTTCTATACATGTGTAACCTAATCACCTAAACTGATCTTCTCATCCTCTCTCAGATAAAGCAGTAGAGCTGCTGGTATCGTGTCTGGAGAGCAGCTTATTAAACGTCCGTGTTCTCGGAGCGTCAGCGCTGTGGGCTTTACTGCACAACTATCAGAAGGTATTCATCATCTGCTTCACTGACCAGTGAGAGAGAAAAGGATGCAAATCTTTGGCTGTAATTTTATTTCGACATTGAAATTACTATGTTAAGATTGCAGAAGTGTGGAAATAACTACATAGCGCAGACTCGGCTAATCAATCTATCAATCAAGTCTGATATTAAATGTTGGGATTTGATCGGATATTCCTTACACTTTTGACTTCCATTCCAAAGGCAAAGGCGATTCTGAAGTGTCCCTCCATCAGACTGAAAGTGGACGGAGCGTACACACTCGCTAAGAAAGGTTTGTCTTACCACACTTTTAATAAATTAACTTAATAAATTTATATATACAGAGTCACACAATGGGTTGAAAGAGTTGCACTGTGTTTCTGCTGACAGTACTGAACAATATCAAGTTTTAGTAGTTAAGAGATTCATGTTGGAGTATGTTGCTATTATTTTTTTAATTGAAATATGTGTGGCAGCCTGGGAAAATCTGTCACGGTTTCTACTAGCCTCTTGCTCTTTGTCCAGCTTGTGCCTATTCTAGTCTCGGATTCCTCTTGAAAGGCTAGAAGGACTGTAATGTGATGTGCTCTCCTGATGTTGTGGCACATCTGGTTCGAAAGTTTGCTCTGTGCGTTGATGCTTTTCTGCTCATCATGGATGCAAATAGTTGTTGTTGTCTTCTTGTCCACTTAAATAAGGCAAATAACTCAAATAAATGGCCATTCTCCTCTGACCGCTCGTTTCAGCCTGCACATCGAAATTCTAGAGACTGCTGTGGGTAAAAATGCCAGGAGGTTAGCACCTTTCTTTAGGCAGATTGACCGCATTAATCAGTGCATTTTTAGAAGAAGCCTTTATTTGCCAGATATACATTAAAGCACAAGTTCGTTTCTTCACATATCCCAGCTTGTTAGGAAGTTGGGAAGTCAGAGCTAATAATAGGGTCAGCCATGATATAGTGCACAAGGAGAAGAAAGGGTCTAACTTGGTGGTGCTGGGACCTTTTGAACAGCAACCCAGAACCTTAACCATGAAATAAACTGCATGATCTTTGTGGGTATAAAGGCAAGTGGCCTAAATAAAAAACATTTCCATATCATTTTTGCTCAAATACATTTGTTTTCCTATATAATATAGACAACTCTACTAAGTGAACTACTGGTAGAAAACTCAAGTTGGCCAAATCTACATTCTGGTCTGTTTACAAGAAATCAGCCATAGTGATACTTGTCGGATTTCCCCACACTAGCACACATGTATGACGAGACTACTTCACTGATTTCACTTTCACTCAAGCTTGACATCTACTGATATACTTTATCATTGTCTTTCTTAACAGGTGCAGAAGCGAAAATAGAAGAGAACACAAACATATATTTCCTGAAATGCCTTGAACATCTCAGCCATCTTTTAAACACCTGAGTGCCTAAGTCTTAACAAATGTTAGCGTTGAAACATCATGGAAAATGTGAAGTAATATTTTTTATATTGTTCTTTCTTATTACAACGTATTTAAAGACACTAATGTTATTTAAATCATGGCTTTTCCAATCTGAAATAAATGTTTTATAGTTCAACTCTTTATCCAGTGTAGATTCTTCTGAAGGATATCATACTGTAGAGTGCAAAAGTTTACGTCCCCCCAAGGTCTTCAACTGCAGGGAAAGACGAAAGTAAGTCCTGAAGGGTTCCATGAAATATATATATATATATCCTACAAGAAGATAACAGTGAAGTAAAATCAACAGCAAAATTTGTAGAGAATTTTCTTGCCTCGAAGGCAGTGTATGATATTTGGTCAAGTTATGTCTAGCATATCAAGAAGAATCTTCAACAATTTGACAAGCAAGCCGGCAAAATTCAAACAGAAATGTACATTCAGAGGGGGAAAAACAATGTACACCCTTTCATTTCTGTGTTTTTTTTATTTATAAGGGCTTAAAAACAGCTTTCAATATATTCTTCACCAGGCACATCATGTGACCTAAAGGCCATTTAAAGTATTTCAGTTTAGTTTCTGTTATTTGAATAGCACTTTTAACAATGGGCGTTGTCTCAAACCAGCTTTACAGAAGTAAAGGTACATAGAAAAAATTCTAAAGTTTTAAGATATTATTTTGTCCCTAATGAGCAAGCCTGAGGCGACGGTGGCAAGGAATAAGTCCCTGAGATGATATGAGGAAGAAACCTTGAGAGGAACCAGACTCGGAAGGGAACCTCATCCTCATTTGGGTGATGTTAAATGTTCATGTTCATGACGGCAAAATCTGAAGTATAGCTAGTTGGCTAAAATGACTTAGATTACATCTCAACAAATCACATACATGAGATGAGACCAAGATTGTATTGTATTGGGATACAATATTGGGCAAACATCTCCACAAACACCTCATACCAACTGTCAATCATGGTGGTGGAGGGGTGGTGATTTGGGCTTGTTTTACAGCCATGGAACCTGGAGAAATTGAAACAATGATTAACAAGACTTTATACCGGAATATTCTTGAGACAAACATGAGCTCATCTGTCCAGCACCTTAATCTAGGCTGAATTTAATCTGGGTCATACCCTCAGACCTACATCTGAATGTGTAAAGAAGAAAAAAATCAAGGTGTTGGAATGACCATGTCAAAGTCCAGACCCTCAAATGTAATGCTACAGTTGGATCTTAAGAGATCTGTTCATTAACAAACCCTCTGAAACATCATACTAAAGAAGAAAGAGTGGGCCAAAGTTTCTCCTACACGATGTGAGAGATTGATATAATCCCATAGAAACCATTTACTTCAAAGTACTATTGCTGAAGGTGGTTCTACATCGCATGACTATTACATTCAGAGAGGTGGGTGCAGAACTATTCCCCTCTATTCATTTCTAGATATCTACAAGAATGCTGAACACCTTGCTTCTCTCAAGTTTCCTTTCAGTTGACCCTGAGGGTGTGCATAGTTTTGCACTCGTTTGCACATCCTCTGCATGTTTGAGCTGGGGAGAAAAAAAAATACCATGGACGCCTTCACGTTTCTCTTTTGTTAGTAACTAGTTAGCCAGTTATTTGTGATGAGTGATTTATATTTTACACCTTAAAATAGTAGGTTTTAGGTTTGTCAGATTAATCTATCCGAATGTTATTTCTATAATTTATATAATCTCATTTAAATGTTAACAGTAGTACTTCGTTTATTATTGATTCTGCCAGCAGCCGTGGTTGATTTAGTGTCACTTGCTGAACTTGTGATTAAGGAGATTTTTCCAAGTTGGAATTCCATGGTGTGTTTTCTTCATTTTTAAATTCAGTGTAATAAAGGTGGGTTTTTTCTTTCTTTTCAAAAGAGAAGAAATTAAATTAAAGGGATTTGTCTAAACAATATAGTACATTGTTCAATTAAATTACATAAAAGGACAACTATCTTTGGTTTGGGTGAAATTGTGGCAAATTTTCTGTTTCCCATGTTAGAGGAAATGCAACCTGACCCTAGAAGGATTTGAAACACATGACAAGAAAAGGAAGCATCTTGAATAGATCTGTCTTAGAGAGAGAAAGAGAAAGTGTGTGTGAGTTTGTGTGTATACATGTGCATGTGCATGCCAGCGTGTGTGTGTGTGCGCGTGTGTGTGTGCGTACGTTTCAATTTTCCCCTCATACGCATGACATGAGTCATGTGTATGATGTATTGCTCAATCCTGATAGTTTCACTGTAGAGGTAATGATCGTTATTACATTTCAGAGATGAAAAATCGTATTATTTGCCGTATTATTTGCTAGCTAGTTTTGGTTCACATTTCTGACTCATTTCTTTTCAAAGAAAAAAAAAAATTCATTTCTTGTTTTTTTTCTTTGACCTTTTACAGTAAGTATTAGTGTTTCACAATCACAATGTGGTAACACCGGGTCAAAGAGAACAATAAATGGTTAAGTTTTTTAGTGAATCTTACTCCGCCTCATCGAATGCTGAATCGTTCTTGAGTGTCTGTGAACAGGAAGTTGTTCTTTGCGTCTCTACTCCATCAATGCTGCATTCATTTGCGCTCAGACCGTGACGATGGAAGCTGTACAAAAGGAAAACTGGTACTTCATGGCACTTCTGATTTCACTCGCTTTTATCAAAGGTACTGTGCTGCTGCTTTCAATTTACTTTTTACAGCAAAAAATGTATGTATATATATATATATATATATATATATATATATATATATATATATATATATATATATATATAATTTATTTATTTATTTATTTATTTATTTATTTATTTAAAAACCTGTATTGTAAAATTGTAACTGTTGGTTAAATCGATAAATAATACTTACAAAAAAAGCTAGAAGTCCATGTAGTAGTAAAGTGAACTAGATTTCTTTTGTATTTATTTATTTATTTATTCATTCATTCATTTATTACTTCCCAAACAATTCATTTCCATTAGGATTTGTAATAATAATTTAATAATAATAATAATAATGAATAATATTTAAATATTTTTAAATATTAGATATTTTTTATAATATTTTTAATAGTAAATAATAGTTTATTATTATTATTATTATTATTATAAACTGGTTATCAATCTATAGTCTTTATTGAATAAATTAAATGAACATTGTGATGACACACATGACAGAATTTCTATGCGGGGAAGAAAACAGGCACACTGGGACATTTTCCTTTTTATTTTCTTTCACATTTCTGAAAGAAGTCTTCAGCATTTGGAACTGTAAGTAACTGTTCCTCCACAGGAAAGTTTCCCAGCTTTAAAAGTGCAAAAACTAATTAAAACAATTTTAATGCCCCCCAAAAATGAAATGTATCGATAAATGGATAAATGGTATGATTTTTTGTTTATCAGTGTTTTTAAAAAATAATAATAATAAAAAAGTTAATCCTATCGAGAAATTGTACCTATAGGAAAAGAATCAACCCGGCTTCATGTCAGACACCAACACACCATCTCATTTTTGATTATTTTCCTAGAACATCTTGTCCCATTGTGTTTTATTCCTTTCATATTGACTATATTATAACTCGGTCAGCTTTGTGGAACAATCGCCGCCTACCAGTGTAGCTTAGAGATGAACGCAAACTGAACGCAGTAGCTAAACTGCAGCATATCCAGCTGGGATTCTAAGGGCTGTATTCAAACTATTATTAATACTGTATATGATTCAGATACGTAGTATGGAGACTTCTCCTGTATATAGAATATTTTAATCAGCTTCCTCATATTCTTTGACTATAGTTTAATGTGGTGGCTTGTGTGGGTATGAATTGTGTGTCCACTGATTGATTGTTCCATTAATAGCCATTAACCACCAGCTGCCATGGCTATTTAATAACACTCATGGCCATATAGACTAAACAAGCTGCTTGTGAGAGAATGTTTGCTCTTCTGCTTTGTCTATTGTACAGCTTGTTTGGGTAAAACTAGCCCATTATAGATTTTTTTTTCCCCCTTGTAATGTTAATAAATAAAATGTCTTCCTGAGTGTATTTGATTTTTTGATCAAATGCTTATCTCAATCTCAATCATAGGTTAATTTCAATCTTGTACCATGGTGGGTTTCGTGCCTTGTGGCAATCGGAACAATAGCTCTCGTCATTCTTCAGTGATGGGAAATCAGCTCGGTGGTTTGTGAGGTTTCTAAGTTAGCGGCGTTTCCGACTGAGACATTTTCTAAAGACAGATGTACAGGGCTTATATATTTTGTCGCTACGATGTATGACAAAAACCATTAAATGGAAACAAGTTCAGAATATTCTCCTTGAAGCACTCAAATATGCCACATACAGTGAGGGGAAAAAATTATTTTATCCCCTGCTGATTTTGTACGTTTGCCCACTGACAAAGAAATGATCAGTCTATAATTTTAATGCTAGGTTTATTAGAACAGTGAGAGACAGAATAACATTTTAAAAAAGTTCTACATTGATTTAATGAGTGAAATAAGTATCTGACCCCTTTGCAAAACATGACCTTAATACTTGGTGGCAAAACCCTTGTTGGCAATCACAGAGGTCAGACTTTCTTGTAGTTGGCCACCAGGTTTGCACACATCTCAGGAGGGATTTTGTCCCACTCCTCTTTGCAGATCCTCTCCAAGTCATTAAAGTTTCGAGACTGACTTTTGGCAACTTGAACCTTCAGCTCCCTCCACAGATTTTCTATGGGATTAAGGTCTGGAGACTGGCTAGGCCACTCCAGGACCTTAATGTGCTTCTACTTGAGCCACTTCTTTGTTACCTTGGTCGTGTGTTTTGGGTCATTATCATGCTGGAATACCCATCCCCAACCCATTTTCAATGCCCTGGCTGAGGGAAGGAGGTTCCACCCAAGATTTGACGGTACATGGGCCCGTCCATCATCCCTTTGATTTGGTGCAGTTGTCCTGTCCCCTTAGCAGAATGTTTCCACCTCCATGTTTGATGGTGGGGATGGTGTTCTTGGGGTCATAGGCAGCATTCCTCCTCCTCCAACACAGCGAGCTGAACTGATGCCAAAGAGCTGGATTTTAGTCTCATCTGACCACAATTCTTTCACCCAGTTCTCCTCTGAATCATTCAGATGTTCACTGGCAAACCTCAGATGGGCCTGTACATGTGCTTTCTTGAGCAGAGGGACCTTGCAAGTGCTGCAGGATTTCAGTCCTTCATGCTGTAGTGTCTTACCAATTGTTTTCTTGCTGACTATGGTCCCAGCTGCCTTGAGATCATTGACAAGATCCTCCCGTGTAGTTCTGGCCTGATTCCTCTTCATTCTCATAATCATTGAAACTCCACAAGGTGCGATCTTGCATGTGAGATTGACAGTTGTTTTGTGTTTCTTCCATTTGCGAATAATTGCACCAAATGTTGTCACCTTCTCAAGCTGCTTGTCGATGGTCTTATAGCTTATTCCAGCCTTGTGGAGGTCTACAATCTGGTCCATGACATCCTTGGACAGCTCTTTGGTCTTGGCCATGGTGGAGAGTTTGGAATGTGATTAATTGATTGCTTCTGTGGACAGGTGTCTCTTATATAGGTAACAAGCTGAGATTAGGAGCACTCTCTTAAACTCTCATTAAAATGCAAATCAATTTATAACTTTTTTGAAATGCCTTTTTCTGGATTTCTTTGTTGTTATTCTGTCTCTCACTGTTAAAATAAACCTACCATTAAAATTATAAACTGATCATTTCTTTGTCAGTGGGCAAACGGACAAAATCAGCAGGGGATCAAATAATTTTTTCCCTCACTGTAATATTATTGTAGCATAAAAACAAGCTATTATCCTGATCACGTATTTCAACTGATTGAATAAATAATGAGCTAGACATAGCATTCATGTATGAGGTGTAGACATTTTTTTCGTATTATGGACTACATCACACAGAGGCTCAGATTATAACTTTTAACTTTTTATTAACTTTTAGACTGATTTTTCCTGTGTGCTATGTTAGCATGAATTACATTTATAGCATTTCGCAGACACCCTTATCCAGAACGATTTTCATTTATCTCATTCATACCACTGAGCTACTGAGGGTTAAGGGCCTTGCTCAAGCACCGGCAGCTTGGTGGTCTTGGGATTCAAACTCACCACCCTCTGATCAGTAGTCCTTCACCTTAATTACTGAGCTATCACTTCTCTGTTCAGTGTCGGAACTCAGAGTCCCCTCCGAGTGGACATATCACAGGGTGGAATCTTTAACAGTACCAATTTCTATTATTTTCAACAATCGTACCAAATGAACTCAATAAACTATCAAATAATCAAATACTCAGCCGAAATGAAGGAGATCTCAGTCAGCAGATGAGAAGAAGCAGGTTTCTTTATTCAGAGATGCAGTCAATCACATGCATTCCTGAAGAGAGCAGCTGGTCTAAAAAAAAAAAAAAAACCCCAAAAATTCCCTTCTTCTTGTACCTCAGACGCCCCATGTCGCCTCCTCTTCCAAATTTAAATATTTCTAGAAATTCCCACATTATACTCAATGTATGTATACTTTTAATCCATCCTTCCTTACTATATTTTCGTATTTGTCCCCATACCGCCCCCTTAGTTAAAACATCTTCCCTTTGATGACATCAAACAACCTTTCGGGTACGTGATGTATACAACAATGTGCACATACACAAGTACCGACCAACCTCGATGTTTTCGATGTGTCAAAATTAGATGTGCTTCAATTTCTTGGAAAACCTTCTATTTCTAAGTTTAACTCTTTGTGTCTGGAACTAAATGTGCTCCTCTGTTGCCTATTAAGCAATGCTAAAGCTCATAAGATCCCTAGGTTATGTCTGTCTGGGTGACTATTCTTGGTGAAATTCCCCTTTCAGCACAAAAACATCTCCTCTATTTCACCCATCTCAGCACTATTTCTGCCTGATGATTACGAAATTTACAAAAACATCCCCATCTCAGCACTGCTTGATAATTATGAAAGTTACACATGTGCATTAATCAAAAGCTCAAAAGCTCCAAAGCCTGATATTATAAAGGATATATATTTGATATACTTGCATTACTCAAAAGCTTACTATTAATCCGAAGCTAAATAATTTTGATAGATATTTGGTAGATATTTGATATATGATTGATAACCACTACTTCTATGCAGAGCATTTTAAATCCAGGCTAATGTATGATGTATGATATCTATGTAATGTCTCCGACATCAGTTTTACTCTTATGTTGCGATCACACATGGCATATTTCGCATATGTATAGCAAGATAGTGTTAGTAGTATTTAACAGTATTTATTAATATGTATCTGTGTTTATCTGTCAGTCTCAGAGGCGCTGCAGTCTCAACGCAGCATAGTGAAGCTTCAAGATGGGATGCTGTTGGACTGCACATGTCCCTGGAGCGGTAACCTCATCATGGTGTCATGGACTAAAGATGTCCACGCAGCTCCACTTGCCATTTATCACCCTGATTACGGCATCAATTTCAGCGCTGCTTATGACGGTAGAGTCGAGTTCGTCCGTGCATCAGAGATGGACGGCAGCATCAGAATAAGGAACGTCACCAAAAAAGATGAGGGTGTGTATCACTGCTCAGTGCAGACCTTTCCTCACGGGTCATGGTCCAAAGATACGCTGGTGCAAAAACAAGGTATGAGGGCATTAGATTTTATTTTGTTTGTTTATTAGACAATATTTCATCATGTTTTTTGTTGTTGTTTTCCACCATAAGTTGTGAAAACCACATATTACAATCTTTCTATTAGTTTTCTAAGCACTTACATACAAGCCTTCTCTATTCTCCAGAATTATTTAGGGCTTTTCACACTTGAAATAGTTAAACCTGGGTTATTCTGAACCTCTTGTAAACAGAATCCTGGGTTATCTAGTTTCATATTTCACACTGCTCATACTATATCCGAGGTTAGCAGTTAATCCTGGTTATTTAGAATCTGATGTTCCACAAGTACATTCCTAAACCCTGGGCTAACCTTCTTATTTGATTTAAATAACAGCTAGTGTTGGGCTTTCATGTCTGTGACGAAAAAAGGACAGGTCTTCTGTTTTGTGCCTGAAGCTTTGGTACAGTGGAATATCAAAATACGGATTTAATTAATTCTTAAACGAATTAATGAATTTTCTCTAAGAAATCATGTAAATTCAGTTGATCCATTCCATTACCAATACCTATAAGAAGCTGGGGGGGTGTTGTAGCTTAGAGGTTAAGGTGTTAGCCTCCTGATCAGAAGGTTGTGAGTTCAAATCCCAGGCGTGAGACCAAGATGCTACTGCTAAGGCACCCTGAGCAAGGCCCTTAACCCTCAGTTGCTCAGTTGTATTAAATGAGATAAATTGTAAGTTGCTCTGGATAAAGGTGTATGCTATAAATATATATAAAATATGAAGTGTATGTAAACTGTATGGCTGCTTACAAGGAACTGACCCAAGCCAAGCATTCCATGTCAAGGGTCCTCACAGGAAGTCGTGCCGCCAAGCTTGGGCTAAAAATAGAATAGACCACCCACACCACCAATCTGTCAACAAAAAAACACATAGCTTTTGAAATGATGCTGAAGGCAACGTTGGTATCATGGGTTGACTCTTTCCAAACAGCTTTCACTGACTGAAAAAAAAAATCAGTAAAATCGTAAACTCGCTTCGTTGGCTTTTCTTGATTTTCCACTGACAAAAGACAAGTTTTGAATGGCTCCCCCACATACGTGCAACTTAGCCAGCGCTAGGTTCTGTTCTTTCTTATGCAGAAAATGCTTCGTATGTCTTTCTTGGAAAATTTCGATTCTTGCGGCGAAAATTCGTAAGGTTCCATTTGCAAGGTTAAATTCGCATTCGTATGTTGAGGTTCCACTGTATTGTTATCTTTCACACCGTTGGCCTTGTGGTTGTTATCAAACTTCCGCTAATTTTTCAGTGTCACAGATTTTCCCTCATTTTGCTGCCTGCGCTACTGAGCCGTTTATGAGGATATGACGGTTTGCTTTATCGTGTATTATAATATGACTCATGCGCTATAGCTAAGCATCTAGTCGTAGTGTTCTAATATTCTGTTGTTTCACACTGTACACGTTTGACACCACAGTGTGGAAAAATACTGTGATAACCCTGCTTCTAATTTCACAGTTGGGTTTCATAACCCCAGGTAAAAAGCAGTGCTAATCCTCTTCTAAACTACACGCGTTAAACGATCCTCCAGGGTTTGTATGCGGGGTTTAACTCTTTGGTTGAAGAAGTGTGAAAGTGTGGAAAGCCCTACTTTTAATTTGTAATACTTACACTTACATTTTATTTTTATTACTTGCACTTTTTTGCCTGCATTATGTGTAACAAAACTATTTTGTCATGAAAACCTGGATATTTGTTTATAAAAATGAATTATCTCTAATATGATACGGTTTGGGGGTATTTTATAAGGATATTGTAACTTGGGCATTCTGTCATATTATATATTATTATATATTGTTATATTTTCCTATAAAATATTGGCTTCAAGAAGCTTTTAATAGTAGAATTAGAAGAGCAAGTCAAGATCAATGACACCAATAGACAATAAAGTCTACTTTGAACAATGGTCATTTTTCTGAATAACAGAATTGTCTCACACAAAATTCAATACGGTTCAGAAGTGAAGTTAAAAGCAGGTTTTGTAATGCACTGTAATGGTTATCTAGCTCAGTAAACTAGTGTGGATATTACAAACTCTGTAAATACAGTATGTAGTACGAGGTGAGAAAATCCTTGAGCTGTTTATCTAATCATTTCTTTCCTCTTCCATCCCTGCAGACACCACCCCAGTCTTCCACCACAGTCCCAACACCGAATATCTTACTGTCTCTGAAAGCGAAGACGTGACCATCAGATGTAGTCAAAACGACACCATGTACAACGTCAGCATGGAGAAGATGGAGGTAACGGATGGAGGGAGCAGTCTGTTAGCAGTGTGTAAGCAGGGCTACGATGGCGTGGAGCTCAGCAAGTTTCTACACAGAGGAGTCGTGAACTGCAGTGACGCAATGGGGATGGAGCTGCGTTTAAACAACGTGAACGAGCATGACGGTGGAAATTATCGCTGTAACTTCAGCACAGATGGCGAGGTTTCTAGCAGAATCATCCAGCTCATGGTGGTTTCCAATCCCAAAGGTTTACAAATGCACAACACCATTGCATATACACAGATGTAGTCCATCAGCTGAGTGTTTTGTGTTTAGTGTCTGGTATTGGAGCTACAAGGCTAATGTTGCATGACGTTTATAGCAATCCATGTGTGAATCAACACACATCTTAAGGGTGCTATTTGTATAATTTAATAACCCAACATTCTGCATAGAACTGTAAATATATTGTACAAGTAATAAAAAACCAACTATAGCTATATATACAACTATATTTACCTTTGAACTCTGAGCCACACCCCTAACCACTGTCTCATCGCATCAGCTGAGAAAGAAAGTGATTCGGCTTCAAAAAAGACAAATCTTACAGCATCTGTTTGAGAACAACTAAGCATTTTAATGAAGTTTGCACAATGCTAAACAGTAATCTGTACATTACTCTGAAAGATTAGCTACATATTTGCACATAGCCTTGTAGAGCGCCATTAAATAATCCGTCAAATCTAAACAACAACAACAAAAAAGAACTACAGTTATAATATACTGCTCCTACTGCTATAATTGTATGTTCTTTTAAGGGCTGCATTCAGGCTATTCTGCATTCGACTTTAAGTAGCGCAAGAGTTAAGAATTTGGGTTGGAGTTTGAGTGAAACAGGAGCGTGTCTCATTCACACTCGATTCAGACCTTGAACTTAAGTCTAAAGGGTGTTTTAATATTTGAGAACCAATAGGAAAAAATGCACATATACGATATTGCCAAAAGTTTTGGGACGTCTGCCTTTACATGCACATGAACTTTAATGACATCTCATTCTTAAGACTTAGGGTTTAACGTGGAGTTGGCCCACCCTTTGCAGCTATAACAGCTTCAACTCTTCTGGGAAGGCTTTCCACAAGGTTTAGGAGTGTGTTTATATGAATTTTTGACCATTCCTCTAGAAGCACATTTGTGAGATCAGGCACTGAAGGTCTGTCTTGCAGTCTCCACTCTAATTCATCCTGAAGGTGTTTTATCAGGTTAGAGGTCAGGTCAGTCAAGTTCCTCCACACCAAACTCGCTCATCTATGTCTTTATGGGCCTTGCTTTGTGTACTGGTGTGCAGTCATGTTGGAACAGGAAGGAATCATCCACAAACTGTTCCCACAAAGCATGAAATTGTCCATAATGTCTTGGTATGCTGAAGATTTTATACACCTGTGGCCATGGAAGTGATTGGAACACATGTATTCAATGATTTATAGGGGTGTCCCAAAACTTTTGACAATATAGTGTAAATATGATGCGAAGAGCATAAGGGTTAACATGTAGAGCACATTAAAAATAATAAACATTAAAAAACACTCTCGGTTAGTTCCTGACTTTTCATAAATCCTCTACTTTTCTTACTGAATGTTGGCTAGAATTAGCGCTATTTTAAACTTAGTCCCACTATCTGACAGTTTGATGTAACAACAGAATATCCTTCTGAAATCTTTGCTTTGCTGTATGAATGAATGCTATAAATTCGCTCAAACTATGAAATGCCATTTATAGTAAGGTTAAATATGAACTAAATAAACAGAACTTCACTGATTTTAAGTAAGAACTACGCAAAAAAAAAAAAAAAAAAAACAGTCCCTGAGTGTAAAAAACAAACAAAAACAAAGGTAACCAATCCACACATGAATCTGGAATGATTGACAGTCATGTAAGTGTTTTGAACTTTGCCATATCCATTAATACCCTAGAAGCCCTGCTCCAGTCCTCCCTTCATCTTTCATGACCTATCGATTTTCCCTGCTGGGAAGATGTGCTGACTCGGCACACTCGCTTTCTGTCGGTGGAAATGGAGCACGTGTATGAGTGTGAAAGAAAATCTCTCAGTGCGTGTGTAGGACTTATCAATAGATATATTAAGTATTGAGTTTTCACTGAAAATATTTCTGCTGAAAGATTAAACAGGCCTACAATGGAGTGTAAAATCAGGTTCATTTTAATGCTAATTAGAAATAGCCTTTATTCGTCACATATACATTACAGCACTGTGAAATTCTTTCTTCACATATCCCAGCCTTGGAGGTTGGGGTGAGAGCACAGGGTCAGCCATGATACAGCATCCCTGGAGCAGAGAGAGGGTTAAGGTCCTTGCCCAAGGGCCCAACAGTGGCAATTTGGCAGTGCTGGGGCTTGAACCCACAATCTTCCGGTCAACGGAAACCACTTGAACCACCACCGCCCCATAATTAGAAAGTGATTAGAAATTTCTGCCCTGCAGCAGTTAGTGTGGTGGAGTGTGTGTATAGTATATGCAGGGTTTTATGGCAAGCACCACTCTCTAGGCCACTCATTTAATTTCATTTAATTTACTAAAAATAACAGATTAATCTTATCTAAATCACATTTAAACTTAAGTCTCAAACTCTGAATACAGCCTTTAGTGTTACATGAGGCACAAGAGAGAACCTTCAGCTCTATACTTTTACAATGGCTAAAATTACATCATTAAATTATACAATTATTCCTCTCATCCCTCGTCTCTGACTGCTTTTATTTCAGGACTCGGGTGGTACATTTACACCGCAGCAGGAGTAGCAGGTGCACTCGTCCTGATGTCCGTCGCTCTTTTATTCTCGTGTAGGAGCAGGTACGTTACTGCATGCACTACATGAATCCGTACTCACTGTCCACTTTATGAAGAACGCCTGTACATTCATTAAATGATCCAAACAGTCAATCACATCTCAGCAGCACAATGCATGAAATTATCCATCCAGTGAGCAGCACTTTGTTGCTGAGAGAGGCTACACGGGTTCAGAATGCCAGGAAGTCTATAGTAACTCAGACAACCACCATGACGAGAAGAAAAATGTCTAGCAGAATACAATATCAGGTTCCAGATTACACCAAAGAACAGGCAATGTGTTTTTCTCTTGATCTGTATCTGCATGATTTTATGCTACACATATCATGCCACTACATGATTGGCTGATTGGATAAATGCAAGGAAATTGACTATTTTGGTCGTTTCATTTCTCTCACCAAAATACTATGAAGTGTTTTAACAATGTGTCTGCTAGTGTTAACCATTACATCATACCAATAAACTTCAAATAGTCCACCTGCCTATTATTAGTAAAATGGATTAGAATAAGAAAAAATTACAATAATATTAAATCAAAATATATGTATAAAGTAGCTCTATGGCATACATCGATCAGGCATAACATTATGACTATTGTGTTGGTCCCCCTTTTGCTGCCAAAACCCTGCCCTGACCCGTCCTGCACTGTGTATTCTGACACCTTTCTATCAGAACCAGCATTAACTTCTTCAGCAATTTGAGCAACAGTAGCTCGTCTGTTGGATCGGATCACACGGGTCAGCCTTCACTCCCCACGTGCATCAGTGAGCCTTGGCCGCCCATGACCCTGTCATCAGTTCACCACTGTTCCTTCCTTGGACCACTTTTGATAGATACTGACCACTGCAGACCGGGAACACCCCACAAGAGCTGCAGTTTTGGAGACGCTCTGATCCAGTCGTCTAGCCATCACAATTTGGTTCTTTGTCAAACTTGCTCAACTCCTTACCCTTGTCCATTTTTCCTGCTTCTAACACATCAACTTTGAGGAAAACATTCCTACTAACAGGTGCCGAGATGAGATGATAATCAGTCTTATTGACTTCACCTGTCAGTGGTCATAATGTTATGGCTGATTGGTGTGTAAGTAAATCTAATAGGTAAATTATAATAAAAAGTTTTATGATATTCGATATTAGGTTATTCAGCATATGCTAATCTTGTAGAAGATTCTAGAAAAGAGCTGCACAGTAAACACTCAAAGAGTTACAGCATTATGTGTCAATTAGCATACAGGAAAACACCTAAAAAATATTTGCAGTAAACTCTCGTCAGTGAGTTTATTAGCACAGGCATCAGGTAATTAGGAAAAAATGCAACTGAGTCGTTTCTGAGTTCTTCAATTCATCAAAAATTTAGTCTTCTATATTTAACATGTTTATCTGCACTAACCTGTTCACCAACCTCAGTAACCTGTACATCAGCACCTCTGTATGCAGTTGGATTCTGGACTTCCTAACCAGTACACCTCAGTCTATTTAACCGGTCAGTCACATGTCATTACCATCATCCTGAGTTGCTGAGTGTGCTGAGACTGCTGCTCTACTTCCTGTTTACCTGTAACTGCGTGCCTCTCTGTTACGTCAGCAACAATGATGAGATCCAAAGTCTAGCAGCATGGATTTCCGCCAACAACCTCACCCTTAACGTCAAGAAGACCAAAGAGCTGCTGCTTTTCCATTCAAGCATGTGAATCCAGCATGCACAGCAGTCTTCCTGGGTGTCCACATCTCTGTGGATCTGTCCACCACCATAATCCTGTTTAGAAAGGTGCAACAGCATCTTTGCTTCCCGAGGTGACTGAAGAAATGTCTTCCTCAGATTTTAACTATCTCTGCACTGTTGAGAGCATGCCGACCAACTCTGTCCCAGTGTGGTACGGCAGCTCCACGGTGTGAGAAAGAAAAGCTCTGTAAAGGGTGACGAAAACCAGCTAGCATCTGTGGCTACCTTCTGGCCACAACATCCCCACCACAGTGAAGAGTTTCTTTTCTCACAACCCTGCTGAACTCAACACGACACTCTTAGCCCACTGATGCTTTATGTTCTGAAATCATCCTGCGCCTCTATTCTATACTGTATACTTTGTATTATCTCTCTATCATTGTAGATTCATAATAAATCCTAGGTCATCTTATATACACTGATCAGACATAACATTATGACCACCTGCCTGATATTGTGCTGTCCCCTTTTTTGCTGGCAAAACAGCCCTGACCCATCCTGCACTGTGTATTCTGACATCAAAACCAGCATTAACTTCTTCAGCAATTTGAGCAACAGTAGCTCGTCTGTTGGATCGGATCACACGGGCCAACCCCACGTACATCAAGGATCCTTGGCCGCCCATGACCCTGTCGCCGGTTCACCACTGTTCCTTCCTTGGACCACTTTTGACCACTTTTGGAGATGCTCTGATCCAGTGGTCTAGCCATCACAATTTGGCCCTTGTCAAACTCGCTCAAATCCTTACGCTTGTCCATTTTTCCTGCTTCTAACACATCAACTTTGAGGACAAAATGTTCACTTGCTGCCTAATATATCCCACCCACTAACAGGATGAGGAGATCATCAGTGTTGTTCACTTCACCTCTCAGTGCTCATAATGTTATGCCTGATCGGTGTATTTGTAAATTATCTGTTGCATACACAACGTTCATGTCTCTTACATATATGTATTCATGACTTATATTTACAAAATTATATATTTATTAGTTTTTCTGTTATAGCAGCATGTAATTTTATACTCATACTGTTATCTACTCGGTAGCTACTCTACATATTCTCTGCACATAGCCTTACTTATTTATTTATTTCATTACTGAACTACATTTCATTACTGAGCAGCTGCTGTGTTCACCGATTATACATTTATCTTTGTCTTGGTTTCTTTCTTGATTCAGTCTAAGTAATAAAGTGCACTTTAATGTCTCCGCTGTAATGTTCTCTCACTTATTCTGCAGGAGGAAGGTGAGGAGATTGGAGTACAGGCCCCAGTTACACACCACCAAAAGAGAGGTAAAACCCTAAACCCTTTCTGCTTCAATTAGCCTAATAGAGAAACACGTCTTACTTTTAATCAACACAGTTCTGCCAAAGGAATGACTGTGTACATAATGTATTTAGACTAACTGGAATTAAATGATCATATGAACAACTTAGAAATCAGTTCATTCTAATCCAGCTTGCTAAATGAAGCCCAGAGTAGCTAACAAGCAACCAAACGTTCTCATTACTAACTACAACATTCTCCTAACTAACAAATGTAACTTTGTTTTTTTTTTGTAGCATAGTTACACTGACATGCAAGGCGGAGTGTATGACAAGATGAAAAAGACAACAAGGAACCAACGAAAGAATAATCCGATATACGTCAACTTCCAAAACACGAGAGTACAGAAGAAAGGAAAGAGATGACGTTTGCAGGTTCACACTGAAAAGACTGCTGAATACTTGTTGAGCCAGTGACTTGGTTTGTGATTAGTCTTTGATGGCTCTGAGTAAAGTAGGAAAGGAAGAGCCACTGGGAAATCTCCTGGGCTTAGTTTTACTTAAAACTATTTTGAAGTAAGTGTGTAAGGAATTGGAATAATTGAAAGAAAATGGCAACACACTATTGTATTAAATGGACGGTAAATGAAGTTCTGTGTCCTACTGAGACGATGGCATCAACAGCAACAGCGCTGGTAACGTCTTGAATCTAATTGATCAGCAGGCGTTGGTTCTTCTACTATAACAGCAGCTCTGACAGAAATCTCAGCTGGATTTCCAATCACAGGTTTACATTAATGAACCTGATTTAATGCATTTACCTTTCAACATCTATTGTGGATGCGCCATTTAGATGTATTAAAGGAGATATTTTAGTACATGTTAAGGAAGGAGTCTCCTTAAAATTTGCACTTTCGGTTTGTCTCAGCTGAGGCTGGTGAAGGAACAACATTAAATGTAGCAGAAAATGGATAAAAACAACAAGCAAAAACCTGTAATTGTTAATAAGTTGCTGTAGTCTGAGAGGACTTCACGATGAACCCTAATTTGTTGTCAAGCTGCATCACACCAACATCGTTAATAGTTTTCCTATAACAGCACACCCTTTACTGATTTATTCCCTTCTATAATCCAGTTCTCATAAAAGCCAAGATCAATGTTTGAAATTCTCATTATACCGAACTAAAACAAATACATCCCCCCCACCCCCAGTCCTTCATGGTGCCTCATTCACTAAGACATTTTATTAACAAGACTAACGTTTTGTCTTCCAATAAGATTATTCATGACTGTACTCAGAAACACACTGTTAAGCTGCTCTTGCTTTTATACGTACAGAAATGGAGAAACGATCTCTGAAGACGTGATGACGAGAGAACAATCGTTATCAGTGGAGTACGGTTTTTCAGTGACGGAGAAGAAACTGTACTTTGGTGTTAAGCTCAAGAAAGGTGGATAATGGGGTAATGGGGATGATTTAGCTTTTATAGATGATGCTGTGGGGGAGTACATGATGTTTTGAAAAACAATTTGTAATAAAAATGATTTTTGTTACCTCAATTACCTTATTTTTTTTTTTTATTATTATTAATGACAAATGTGGATGAATAAATATGTAAGTATTCGTAAATAACACACAACAGCTATCACTCCTGGAGGTTGAATGCATACACATGCGTCCTTTCAAACACACACAAATCCAACTTGCCTTATGATTTCTCAAATCTGACAATTGACTTAACTGGGATTAACGGCAATAGCAGAATTTAATGAACTTTGAAATGAATTTTTTAATTTCGTCATCCTCAACCCTTTTTGCCAGCACCTCGGCATTCCGTTCTGTTCAGCAGTGACAATTTTCAATCAGTATAAACAAGACGTGAATTTGATATAAAATTAATCAATTGATTAGTTTTTACCTCTGTTGGATAATATTTACATTTAGCAGACACCTTTATCCAGAGTGACTTACATTTTGAGCAATTGAGGCTTAAAGGGCCTTGTTCAGGGGCCCAGCAGTGGCAGCTTGGTGGACCTGGCATTCAAACTCACAACTTTCCAATCAGTAGATTTTTAGTGGTTGAGGATAACACCTTCAAATTTGAGACGCTTATATACAAGCACTTGGGGCATCTCAGAGAGCAGAAAGGGAAGTGGTCGCTCAGTGGTTAAGGTGTTGGACTACTAATAGTTAGTTCAACTGCTGCCACTGCTAGGACCTTAAACAACGTCCTGAACCATCAGTTGCTCAGTTGTATAAAATGAGATAAAAGTAAGTCACTGTGGATAAGATGTCTCTTTTTTTTTATGAATATATCGCCACTAGTTGTTGTTCTTTCGGCTGCTGCCTGTTTGGGGTCGCCACAGCAGATCATTTGGTCCGCATGAAACATGGCACAGATTTTGCGCTGGATGCCCTTCCAACCCTCCCATTTAATCCGGGCTTGGGAGTTAACTCTTCAGTGGCTGGGTTAGTGCCCGGGACGTGGCAATGAGAATGCAGGATCCTGCTTGCTAGACCACCATGAGGCTCGAATATATTGCCACTAGTAAGCTAGGTAAAAACAGAAATTCGTATTAAAAACTTTTCTGGCTGCTGGTAAATGAAGCATTCATTAAATGCACTACCGGTCAAAAGTTTGGACACACCTTCTAATTCCATGGTCTTTCCTGATGTTTATTTCTTTCTACATTGTAAAACAATGCTGAAGGCGGCCGAAATCCACAATAATGTCCTTTGAACAGTCGATATTGAGATATGTCTGCTACTGATGCTCTGTAAAGTCTTCATAACGGCTCTAATCTGAGGTGCTGTTAATTGGTGATTTCTGAGGCTGGTAACTCTAAATGAACTTCCCCTCTGCAGCAGAGGTAAATTTTGGTCTTGCTTTACTGGGATGGTCTTCATGTGAGCCAGTTTCATCATGGTGCTTGATGGGTTTTGCAAATGCACTTGACAATACTGTTCTTGCAAGAACTATTCCAGAACACCTGACCTTCGTGTCTTAAAATAACAACTGACTGTTTTTTGTTGTCATTACATATGGATTACTTAAGTCCATGTGTGTTATTTCATAGTTTTGAAATCTCCAGTATTGTTCTAGAATGTAGAAAATAAATCCCTAAACAAAAAACATTGAATTAAAAGGTGTGTCCAAACTTTTGACTGGTAGTGTACAGTACTAATTGACTCCATTTCACTTCCAGGTTGACGGAAATTTAGCTAACAGGCTGATTCCTGAATATTCCGCAGTACATCATCCTAAAATGACTTTATTACTTATTCCGATTGGCAGAGATTGCTACAAACTAAAAGCTCTCTTAAGCACACACTACAACTGGTATAGTATAGAAGACTTTTTATTTTCCCTGTATGTAAAAGCTGCGCTATGTACAGGACCAGTCACTCCACGTATGTGTACGAACAGATCAGTGTGAGGAGGAAATGACCAACAGAAGCAGCTACATCTCAAAACAGCAAACACATTCACAACATGTTAACGCGAACGATTCCATATCCGCCGTTCACGCTGGCAATCGACGTCACTCATGTCGCTACAGGGTTGACGGTGTGGGCGTGGCCTATTCAACATGGTCTAAAAAATGTGTGTTATTTATTCTGAGGAGAAGATGAAACAGTGGTTACGGGAAAAAAATCGAATAAAAGCCAGTTTAGATTTATCCCCATGTGGTATTGCAACTACTTTGCAAATAAATCCACTTTATTCTGGAGGAACAAAGCCACACTTCCTTTACCTTTTATTAGTATTATAGAATGCTGGATTCTGATTGGTCAGAGCGCTGTCAGCACTTCTGACAGTAGCGCTGGCTTTAATTTATATCGCAGGATTATATTCAGTATTTTATGTGAAAAACTCATTCACAGGTAAGTGAATGGCAAGCAGCTGAAGCTTTCTGAAAGATCTAATATGTAAGGAAGGAGTCTCCAGTGTCAGCACGGTTTCCTCCACAGTCTTCAGAAGAAAGACGCTTTTCCAATTTCTGCATATTTTTGTCATTTCAAGAGAGAGAGAAAAAACGAGAGCTTGTTTATGTTTGTCATATATGGTAACGGGAACGGGTTTATGTCTTACGACGTAAAATATAGCTGCTATTCATTTCATTTCATTTCATTGTCTATACCGTTTATCCGATCTATCATCGGGTCACGGGGAACCTCAGGATCTCAGGCGTCATCGGGCATCAAGGCAGGATACCCCCTGGACAGAGTGCCAACCCATCTCAGTGCACACACACACACTCATACACTCACGCACTACTACAATTTAGAGACTCCAATCAGCCTAGAAGCATGTCTTTGGACTGTGGGAGGAAACCGGAACACCCGGAGGAAACCCACCAAGCACAGGGAGAACATGGGATGCTGGAGGTGTGGGGCGAATGTGCTAACCACTAAGCCACCGTGCCGCCGCTGCTATACATAGAAATGAATAATTAACGAAACAAGCCCCGCCCACAGGAGACAAACCTGAGGTGACATCAGCCAGTGTGAACGCAGAATTAGGTTTACTCAGCAGTTACTGACACGTTAAAGTTGAAACATGACACATTAGACGATTTACAGTTTCGAAGAAAACGTCAGTTTCGTTAAAAGGAAACTTAGTAAAGTACACTTCAACACAAGTCAGACTTGGGAGGAGGGGGGGGGAAAAATAAAAATAAATCACCAAAATAAGAAATCTTTCAAACAAAGAAGGCCTCATGTTTACATTTCTCTCTTCCAATACTGTTTTCAGCACAACCTTGTTGACTTGTTCTGCAGCACTGACAATAAAGTGATTTCCTCTGAGACTTACATGCACTTTCCTTCTCGCACTGAGCAGAGTCTCACCACAGAGTGCACAATGTTCCATCATCCCTTCACGCTGGAAGAATAAAACTTAATCGAAACAGACAAATATAAGAGTTCTGAAATGTGAATGTCTTTGTTTTATTGCCAGTGTTTACACTTGCGTATCTGTGTCGGGCTGCAGCGATGCCTTCTGGGTAAAGTTTTGAAATCTACCCTTCAAATCTCATCTAATGAATTCAGTCAAGCTGAAACGGACAGGTAACAACCTTTCTAATCAATTCAAACAAGTCAATAAGGGTGCGCTACTGTGGGTATTGGAAAACAGGAAAACAGTGACACCTTCAAGGGGACCTTTAGGATGCATCTTTCACCCGGACACATGAATATGGTGTATATTTAAAACAGGCGATGGTGTAAAATTGGACCATTAAAAGCTATTTAGATGAACACCACATGCACCTTCTCAGGTTTAAAAAAAAAAACAAAAAAAACCCAAAAAGGTAGAAATGATGTACTCCAGTGACAAGCATAAAAAAAAGTACAGTTTGATATCTTTATTTCTGACAGTGCATGTTCTGCTTTGTGTGATCACCACGACGAGGAAAGAAAAAAACAAACAAACAAACAAAAACAAACAGGAGATCTCGGTGTGACGTCACAAATCTCCACAATACACAATGAGCAAAAACACTGAAGTGCAAATCAGGCTTGGGTTAAAAGTGCAGGGTGCAAAAAGACTTCTTGTTGCGGTTGTTGATTAGAGAGAAGCTAAATGGACACTCCTCTAATGCGTGCGTTTTAAAAATGAAAACATACACTACATTGCCAAAAGTTTTGGGACGTCTACCTTTACATGCACATGAATGTGATATGGAGTTTGGCTCGCCCTTTGCAGCTATAACAGCTTCAACTCCTCAGGAAAGGCTTTCCACACTGATGTTGGACGAGAAGGTCTGTCTCGCAGTCTCCGCTCTAATTCATCCCAAAGGTGTTCCATCAGGTTGAGGTCAGGACTCTGTGAAGTTCCTCCACACCAAACTCACTCATCCATGTCTTTATGGACCTTGCTTTGTGCACTGGTGTGTAGTCATGTTGGAACAGGAAGGGGTCATCCCCAAACTGCTCCCACAAAGTTGGGAACATGAAATTGTCCAAAATGTCTTGGTATGAAGCTGAAGCATTAAGAGTTCCTTTCACTGGAACTAAGGGAACAAGCCCAACCCCTGAAAAACAACACCTGAATTCACAGATTTGGAGGGGTGTCCCAAAACTTTTGGCAAAATAGTGTATCTGTAGACGCATCCTACCATATTTTATGGACATGTCACTTTCCACTCAGAGAAAAAGACGCACTACTCTGAATTCTGGCTGCTTAGAAGAAAAGAAATTTCTATATGCGTGTGTAATATGTCCCGTTATCATTTAAAGTGTAGGTGTGGCCTACTGAAGCAATTGCAGGAGAGGTGGGCGGAGTTGTGAAAATACCAAACACTGAAAAGCCTGTATTACACCCTGAATCATTTTTTTTTTTTTTTTACAGCTCACGTAAACAGTTGAACACACTCCAAAATACGCCGAAAGATTCTATTTTTTCATAATAATTACAATAGACGAAGAAATGCGCTGGTGATATAAACGCTCTGATATCTATTAGCTTATCTAGTAGCCCCTCCCACTTGTGTTTTCTGTGTCCTCATTTCACACAAAAGTTTTGCCACTGTTGCAGCGTTCTTGTTAAGGTAAACAGGGAATGTTCTGAGTTCACCAGAAACAAAAAGAAAGATTAAATAAGCCTAAAGTGAATCTAACACTTTGCAGACGATATTAATGCTAATTCTGATCAGCGAGGGATGTTTTTCTTCTTGAGGCTTGGCAGGTCTGTTGTATTATAAAATTCTTTTTTTTTTTAATGCGATTTATTTTATTCTGCTTTATTAGCCAGTTAATAATAGGTAATAAAAGCCTTGGGCAAAACGAATGGGTTGGGGATTTTTTATACACATTGACAAGTGTGTTTTTTGTTGGGCGGGGCTGCAAGCTCTCCAAAAACTGAGAAGTGCGCCTCATGGGGAAAAGCTTGAATAAATATAAAGTCTAGCCTAGTGTTTACTGACACGTCCACAGCCTCCTGAGCCATGTTTCTCTTAAAGTATGCAGGTTTCCGCTACAGTTGGCTGCTGATTTCTTCTCAGCATGAAAACTGCATTTGTTTACAAGCAGGGTGATTAACGGAAATGCACGTTTTCCACTTCCGGTATTAGTCAGTTCATCTGCTAATTCGATTCTACTTCTAATTGCTAATTCTGGGAAAGGTGTGCATGAGAATGAGCATCATTACCTGGCCAGGTTATTCAGGTCGTCGTCTTTATCCTGATAACTGATTCGGACACATCCAGTTTACCTCTGCCATCATGTTAGAGGAAGCTGAGGTCATAAATCATGATGCCACTGGAGGAGGCAGTAGAACCATCCATCCATTTATTTTCTGGGTCAAACGAAGCCTGGAGTCTATCCCAGGGGACTCGGGGCACAAAGTCGGGGACACCCTGGTTGTGTACCAACCCATCACAGGACGCACTCCAGACAAATTAGAGATGCCAGTCAGTCTACAACACATGTCT
Source organism: Hemibagrus wyckioides (assembly GCF_019097595.1). Lineage (NCBI taxonomy): Eukaryota > Metazoa > Chordata > Actinopteri > Siluriformes > Bagridae > Hemibagrus > Hemibagrus wyckioides. Next base: position 6,467,818 of record NC_080732.1, on the reverse strand, counting down.
TTGGCCTAGGGGAAACCAGAAACCAGAGTCCCTGGAGGAAACCCCTGGAGCATGGAGAAAACATGCTAACCTCCAAGCCACTGTGACCCTTGTATGTTTCTTTTTTATCAGGGCTGATTCTATAAATTTGTGAAATTTAAGTTAAATATCGATAAGACACCAGAACGTCTTCAATACACCATGATATAGATTCAACACGCCTCCGAGTTGAGATCTTACCATCATACGATTTGCTCATCATTTTAGCCATATTTTTTGCTAAAGATGGCTGATTTGTGTCCTTTTTCAGAGCAACTCATAGCTTAGCTAACTATCCTCACGCCAAGAAAACCATCTGATAGTCCACAAAATATGATAATGTGCAGAAAGGTGTTTTCGGTAGAAGGAGAAAAACAGAAAGAAAGAAAGGAAGGTGCAAAAATAAAGTTGTAAATTGAGGCATCTGTTGCTGTACAGCAGGTACAAAACCTTTCTAGTTTATATTCATCTCTACAAGTGATATTTATAGAACTATACATCTTTACTGTACTGTACATGTCTACTGATTCTCTGACTGTAAAATGTCTCTCTCTCTCTCTCTTTTTTTTTCTTCTTTCTCCCCTTCTTCTTTTCCTTTCTCCTCTTTCTTCCCCCGTTAGAGTGCGTGTCAGTGCAGTAGTGCCGAGCTGTAGTGCCCTTTATGTTCACTAGAGGGCGAGGCTGATCTCTCCTTTTCCTCTTTTGTCTCTTCAGTCAGGAAGCTTTGGAAAGTCTGAGCTCGAGGGATGAGGGTCATCATCGAACTCACACCTAGGGGGGAAAAATGGAGGGGGGGGCAGATTATTAATAAGAGACAGATATACAGATGCACAGAAATTCAGAGAAATTCACAGTTGGTCACGTTGCCTTGTGAATTTAACATCACTCATCTAGAAGCAAAGTAGGTGAAGGTGAGGGAGCGAATAACTCTCGTTCTGCACTCTTGCTCAACACCACACAGTGCATAAACACAGAGGTGTGTGTGTGTATGTGTGTGTGTGTGTCCAACACTCCTGTCACCTTGGAAATTGCTGTCAAGCAAGTTGCTCTGTGTGTGTGTGTGTGTGTGTGTTCCGAGCTCTCAGGTGCTTTGGGATTTGGCCTGAGCAAAGAAGAATAAAGGAGCAAGAGGCACACACACACACACACACACACACACACTCACAGCTGGTTCAGTCTCCTATTTATACTGCCACTATATTTACTCCTCCATATCATGGCAGAATAGAGCTTCTCAGAAATCACACTGCAACACTGCATTTGTCATGCCTCTAATCATTTCCTGTTTTTTTTTTTTTAATCCATTTATTCTCACTATCTCGCTCCGAGTCTCTCTCCGTATCAACAACAACAATAATAACAATCAGAATAAATTAGCACGTTACATAATGCTGAAATTATGTAAAACACAAACAGACAGATATAAGTGGGAAAAGATTTTCACTGAACAAATAAAGTTATTTAAGCAATAAAATGACAGCAGGCTTCACACTTAAGGCTTAATATCAGAAATGAACTCTATATTTATTTACGAAACAGCTCCTATCCTTGTCTAAAACAGATATAATCTGACATGCTGTTATTTCCCTGAAGTGCAATAATAAATAGTAGGAAGAGCAGAACAAAGTATGAAGTAAATTCAGTTTATTTCCAGTTGTCTGTTCTGTATGTGTCTCTGTATGTTGCCAAAAGTTTTGGGACACCCCTCCAAATCATTGAATTCATGCGTTCCAATCACTTCCATGGCCACAGATGTATAAAATCTTCAGCATACCAAGACATTTTGTTGACAATTTCATGCTTTGTGGGAACAGTTTGGGGATGATTCCTTCCTGTTCCAACATGACTGAGCACCAGTGCACAAAGCAAGGTCCATAAAGACATGGATGAGCGAGTTTGGTGTGGAGGAACTTCACAGAGTCCTGACCTCAACACCTTTGGGATGAATTAGAGCGGAGACTGCGAGACAGACCTTCTCACCTAACATCAACGCCTGACCCCACTTCTAGAGGAATGGTCAAAAATTCTCATAAACACACTCCTAAACCTCGTGGAAAGCCTTCCCAGAAGAATTGAAGCTGTTATAGCTGCAAAGGGCGGACCAACTCTACATTAAACCCTACAGATTAAGAATGGGATGGCATGTAAAGGCAGACATCCCAAAACTTTTGGCAATATAGTGTATATACAGAAACTGTAAAAAAGGTTCCACGTTACTTACTTACTTACTTTCACTGTTTTTTTGTTTGTTTGTTTGTTTGTTCTTTTGTTTTCAGGCAAAAGTAGTAGCCAAAGTTCTGGAACTTTCCTAATGAACCTAGTTAACTGATATACTTTTTTGTCTCCACCAGACATGCCTTGATAGATTTCCTTTCACATTAGTAAAATCAAAAACCTTCTCCTTTTTAGCTTGGCCGAAAGCGAGCATCTTTCAAGTGAGAACATCGATTACGAAGATTACTCGTGTGAAACGAGGAAAGGAGGGGAGAGATCGGAAAATTGTCAATTATTCCAGATTCATATGTTCAACAGAGTCTCTTGTCATCACCAGTGTTGTCTCTAACAAGAGCAACACATGCTTTGACTAAAGTGGCCATTTATATAACTGTGAAGGTCAAAACACACACACACACAGAGAAAAAAAGCAGTCAGGATGACACACTTGGCAGCAATCAACTGATGCTGAAGCTTTCGTTCGTGTGTGTGTGTGTCTCTTAAAAAGATGTCCTTCTCTGTGCTACAGTAAAGCCTTATGGCTAAGAGTAGACACATCATTTAAGCTGCAGCAAAATGCATATATCCATATACTCAGTGGAAACATTTTAGAGTGTGTGTGTCTAAAAGTGTGTGTCCTTCCCACCTGTCCAAACCGGACAGAACAGAACAGCAACATAGGTCTCCTACTTCATCATCCTCATTCTTCTCCTTCAAAAACAATCGAAATCATCCGAACACGTTACCCTGCTGGCTGATTTAAAAGAGCACACACTTCAGCACTCGTCAAACAAAGCTCTACCTCCTGCACCTGTAGTGTGTGTGTTATTACCACAGAGACGAAGCGATGCTCTGAACTGACTCTGAGCTCTGAGAGAGGAACAAAGACTGTTTACGCCACATAGAAGGAAAGACCGATGTCAGCACTGTGAATTCTGCAGCGTCTTTGAAATGGTACGATTACTACAGATCTAAACATACTTTTAAACATCACACATATCATTTACTTTTACTCACTGCTTCATATCATCCTATGATATATATATATATATATATATATATATATATATATTTCATTTCATTGTCTGTACCGCTTATCCGATCTATCCTCGGGTCACGGGGAGCCTCAGGCGTCATGGGGCATCAAGGCAGGATCCACCCTGGATGGAGTGCCAACCCATCGTAGGGCACACACACTCATTCACTCACGCAGTCACACACTACGGGCAATTTAGAGACTCCAATCTGCCTAGAAGCATGTCTTTGGACTGTGGGAGGAAACCGGAGCACCTGGAGGAAACCCACCAAGCACAGGGAGAACATGCCAACTCCACACACACAGCGAGCAGGAGCGGGAGTCGAACCCTGGATATACAGTGAGGGAAAAAATTATTTGATCCCCTGCTGATTTTGTACGTTTGTCCACTGACAAAGAAATGATCAGTCTGTAATTTTAATGGTTGGTGTACTTGAACAGTGAGAGACGGAATAACAACAAAAAAATCCAGAAAAATGCATTTCAGAAAAGTTCTACATTGATTTGCATTTTAATGAGTGAAATAAGTATTTGATCCCCTATCAATCAGAAAGATTTCTGGCTCCCAGGTGTCTTTTATACAGGTAAGGAGCTGAGATTACAGTAGGAGCACTCTCAGGGAATGCTCTTAATCTCAGCTCGTTAACTGTATGAAAGACTCTTGTCCACAGAAGGAAGCAATCAATCAGATTCCAAACTCTCCATCATGGCCAAGACCAAAGAGCTGTCCATGGATGTCAGGGACAAGATTGTAGACCTACACAAGGCTGGAATGAGTTACAAGACCATCGCCAAGCAGCTTGGTGAGAAGGTGACAACAGTTGGTGCGATTATTCCCAAATGGAAGAAACACAAAAGGACTGTCAATCTTCCTCGGTCTGGGGCTCCATGCAAGATCTCACCTCATGGAGTTTCAATGATCATGAGAACGGTGAGGAATCAGCCCAGAATTACACTGGAGGATTTTGTCAATGATCTCAAGGCAGCTGGGACCATAGTCACCAAGAAAACAATTGGTAACGCACTACGCCGTGAAAGACTGAAATCCAGTAGCGCCCGCAAGGTCCCCCTGCTAAAGAAAGCACATGTACAGGCTCATCTGAAGTTTGCCAGTGAGCATCTGAATGATTCAGAGGAGAACTGGGTGAAAGTGTTGTGGTCAAATGAGACCAAAATCCAGCTCTTTGGCATCAACTCAACTCGCCATGTTTGGAGGAGGAGGAATGCTGCCTATGACCCCAAGTACACCATCCCCAGGTGACAGGACAACCGCACCGCATCAAAGGGACGATGGACGGGGCCATGTACCGTTAAATCCTGGATGAGAACCTCCTTCCCTCAGCCAAGGCACTGAAAATGGGTCGTGGATGGATATTCCAGCCTGACAATGACCCAAAACACACGGCCAAGGCAACAAAGGAGTGGTTCAAAAAGAAGCACATTAAGGTCCTGTAGTGGTCTAGCCAGTCTGCAGACCTTAATCCCATAGAAAATCTGTGGAGGGAGCTGAAGGGTCAGCCACAAAACCTTAATGACTTGGAGAGGATCTGCAAAGAGGAGTGGGTCCAAATTCCTTGAGATGTGAGATGTGTGTGAACCTGGTGGCCAACTACAAGAAATGTCTGACGTCTGTGATTGCCAACAAGGGTTTGCCACCAAGTACTAAGTCATGTTTTGCAAAGGGGTCAAATACTTATTTCACTCAATAAAATGCAAATCAATGTAGAACTTTTTTGAAATGTGTTTTTCTGGATTTTTTTTGTTGTTATTCTGTCTCTCACTGTTCAGATAAACCTACCATTAAAATTACAGACTGATCATTTCTTTGTCAGTGGACAAACGTACAAAATCAGCAGGGGATCAAATTATTTTTCCCTCACTGTATGTATACATATATATATATATATATAGTCTTTCTGCTTACATGCTCTATACTCTGCGCTCATACAGTGTATTCATTTATTACCCCCCCACACACACCCCTACCCCCCACACACAAAAAGACAACATCCTGTTAGATTTCTTGCTGAGGAGAATAAACAAGCAGGATGAATGCTCAATAAGTCAATCGCTAACATTTCGAAAACAAGTGATGGATGGGAGCAGCGTTTTAAAGGCTTAAAAAAAAAAGAAAAAAAAGCTAATTTCCTTTTGTTGAACTCACTGACTAAATGTTAAAACTTCTTTATCAGCGTTTGGAAAGAAAAAAAAAACCAAGAACAGTAATGAAGGTGGCAAATACACGATGAATCAATGCCAAATAAAATAAAAGTGCATGTTTAGAACTTCATCAAAATATAGCAATTAAATACGCAATCTAAAGGGCATCTGCGCTGCAGAGAAATCTTTTACTCGGATTTTTTTTTCCAATCAGTGAAAGCAGAAACATTTACTGCACTGCTAGCTCTAGCTCTCTCTCTCTCTCTCTGTCCTCCTCCAACATGGAATTTATTTATCCATTTTTAAATGCAGGTATATTCTGCCGAATTTGTATTTCTAAGGATAATAAATGAGCAGGATGAACACCCACTACATCAAACACTAACGCTTTGATAATACAAACGCCATGATGATGGATGAGCCGCGTTGTAAGGCATTGCCTCATTAGAAAGACAAATTTCCATTTGGAAAAAAAAAAAATAAAGGAAAAAATAAAACACACACACACACTGACAAGATGTAGCGTATTGTCTTATTTTCTTATCAAGAATGATTTTTTTTAGTAAATTTGTTGATTTGCAACAGTAAATCTAGTAGTTTGATGCTGCGTGTGGAACATTAACATACTCATGAGTTTCTAACACAGCATAACATAATACAGCATGCTAGCAGATAGCAGTAACAGAGCAACACTCAAACACCATGGTGCAGCATGGCCATGTACTGATTTTATAGATACGCTATATTGCCTAAAGTTTTGGGACGTCTGCCTTTAGATGCACGTAAACTTTAATCAGTAGGATTTAACCTGGAGTGTGCCTGCACTTTGCAGCTTCAACTCTTCAGGGAAGGATTGTTTAGGAGTGTGTTTATGGGAATTTTTTGACCATTCCTCTAGAAGTGCATTTGTGAGGTCAGGCACTGATGTTGGATGAGAAGGTCTGGCTCACAGTCTCAGCTCTAATTCATAACAGAGGTGTTCTATCGGGTTGAGGTCAGGACTCTGTGCAGGCCAGTCAAGTTCCTCCACACCAAACTCGCTCATCCATGTCTTTATGGACCTTGCTTTGTGCACTGGTGCACAGTCATGTTGGAACAGGAAGGGGTCATCCCCAAACTGTTCCCACAAAGTTAGCAGCAAGAAATTCTTAGTATGCTGAAGATGTTATACACCTCTCGCCATGGAAGTGATTGAAACACCTGAATTCAATGATTTGTAGGGATGTCCCAAAACTTTTGGCACGATAGTGTATATCGATAGATCGTTTCCAGGCTTGACAGAGGGATAGGTGTCAGGCATGTAGAAAACTGATTAGAAGCTGAACTACGGCAACCCTAAAAGGACAAACACTAAACTAGACACTACACTCTAGATGCAGGGAAAAATTGGATGGAAAATAATAAACAGACGTGTATTTTTTTTTTTTTTACAATTGTTTCCCTCCAGCTGTGATCAAACTCAGGATTGTGTACACGGGATTCTCTACAATGAAATGATAATGAGGTTAATATGAAATCACTCAACCGTCAGATCTAATCCTCTAAAACAGAGAGAAGGATGCATGGTGTACTATATTATTCATCACTGTTGAGCTTTGTACCATAACAGTAGTGGAAAGAAGAAAGCATTAGCGCTTTTAAAGTGGTCGTGTAGCAATACATAATGAGAACGTTTTGATTTCCCTGTATTTAAAAACCCTGATGAAGGGATAATGTTAATAATGCATGACGCACCTGTTGTTTTGTCTTGATAACTGTAAATGTCTCCCATGCTGTTCTGACGTGTGATGTGATGCCAGTAAGCACTCCGGGGCAGAGATATCGACTTGGTTAATGTGTTCTCGCTTAAAAAGGTCTGTAAAGAACAAAGGACAAAACACACACACACACACACACACAATTAATGTTATGTTAAACATTCCTAAAGCCTACATAGATCAGAATTATTACTTTAAATGACATTAAACTTTAAATTCATATTTTTATAGGTCAACTATCTGTGTCATAAAAGTCTAATAAAAGTAGGATAATAATAATAGAGTTACGAAAAGATTAATGACCTGAACTGTACATCCAATCAGAGGCTATTTTATTATTCACTTATTGTAAAAATATTACAGAACTTTTTTTTTTTTTTTTTTTTTTTTTTGTAGATGCCCAGAAAAAATATGGAAAATTGTGTGTGTAAATTATTTTTATTTTATTATTATTATTTATAGTTATACACCATAGCATTATATACTACATTATTATTATTATATGACTGTGATGTGATTGAGTTGTTATTGTGAAGAAAATTGAATATTATTTCACATCATTCACCAGCACATGATTATTATGAGTTGTATATACACTAAATACTAAAATATTACACTAAAATATATTGTTTATTAATACCATGCTGATTTCTTCATATAATGGCTAAGGCTGCAATATATAAATAATGCCTCAAAGGTCAAGAGTTACATTCTTGACCCTAAAGGTCAAATGGAGGAATAACCCAACCCAAGAAACGTGTGGAAGTCTGGGAAAAGCTGACGTGTGAAGTGAATAACACTGATGATCTCCTCATCATGGCACCTGTTAGTGGGTGGGATATATTAGGCAGCAAGGGAACATTTTGTCCTCAAAGTTGATGTGTTAGAAGCAGGAAAAATGGACAAGTGTAAGGATTTGAGCGAGTTTGACAAAGGGCCAAATTGTGATGGCTAGACGACTGGATCAGAGCATCTCCAAAACTGCAGCTCTTGTGGGGTGTTCCCTCTGCAGTGGTCAGTATCTATCAAAAGTGGTCCAAGGAAGGAACAGTGGTGAACCGGAGACAGGGTCATGGGCGGCCAAGGCTCATTGATGGACATGGAGAGAGAAGGCTTTGCCCGTGTGATCTGATCCAACAGACGAGCTACTGTTGCTCAAATTGCTGATGAAGTTAATGCTGGTTCTGATAGAAAGCTGTCAGAATACACAGTGCATTACAGTTTGTTGCACATGGACCAGTCAGGGTGCCCATGCTGACCCTGAGCATCAGACCTGGACCACGGAGCAAATGGAAGAATGAATCACGTTTTATTTTACATCACGTGGATGGCCGGGTGCATGTGCATCGCTTACCTGGGGAACACATGGCACCAGGATGCACTATGGGAAGAATGTTATTCCTGATGTGAGAAGTTTCCCCAGTCTTCCACATGCCATTATTTCCAGTTTGTATTAAGGTCCAAGTTTAGCCTTTAACCTAAAGCTCTTGGATGATCAGAAGTCTTAATGAACTCTTTCGAATGAATCCTTGAAAAATCCTGATTGTTAAGAGTCTAAAATCACTTGTGCAAAGCAGAAATAAAATTGCATAAAAAAAATTCAACACATTATCAGATGACATGACGTGAGTGAAGCACACTTCTGAGCCGGGAGAGAAGGTGAGGGAGTGTGTGTTGAACACCATATTGGAACACTGTGTGTATGATCACAATACAGCAGGAGGGGTCACATTCACAGCATGACAGAGTTCAGTGTTCTACCTCACTTCATTACACTCACACACTAATTACCATGACTTCATCAGTCAATCAGTGTACACCCATACACACACACACACACACACACACACACCAGCATTAAATTAATCCCCCCAGTCAATGGTGGGGTGACTAAGGATACATCAGTACCGGTTATCTGTCCAATAATGTGTTTATTTAATCATATATGTCAAAAGTAATCTAACACTAACATCGAATACCATGTACGGGATATACACTCACTGTCCACTTTAATAGGAACACATGCTCATTTATATCATATACAGGTACAGTGGATTTTGTTTTTCGCACCACTTGGTGTAAACTCTATAGACTGTTGTGTGTGAAAATCTCAGGAGATTAGCAGTTTCTGAAATACTCAAACCAGCCACCAATTATCCGGCACCAACACCTACTGTATGCCACGTGACCGAGGTAAAGTCACAGAGACCCATTCTAATGTGTGATCTGAATTGAAGCTCTTGACTCTAACTCTGCATGATGTTATGAATTGTTTATTGGCTCGCACAAATAAGAAGGTGTACAGGTGTTCCTGATGTAGTGAAAGGTGATTGTAAACTTTCACTGGAAACATATACAGAGCTAAGTAAATGTTCCATGATGCCACTGATCAAATGATAAATAGTAAGTAGGTTCACAATGTGGGTATCTGATTGGAATCAGTGTGAATAGGCGGTGGTTGCTTAAGTGGTTAAAGCTCTGGGTTGTTGACCACAAGATCAAGCCCCATCACCATTAAGCTGCCACCGTTGAGCAAGGACCCTAACCCACCCCGCTCCGGGGGCGCTGCATCATGGCTGACCCTGTGCTCTGACCCCAACCCCCAAGGATGGGATATGCGAAGAAAGGATTTCACTGTGCAGTGATGTATATGTGACAAATAAAGACAACTTAATATGATACCAAAAGTTGCACAATATTGTTGAATGAATAGAATAAATACAATAACCTGTGACTTCTTCTCGAACTCCAGCATCATGCGTTCATGCTGTTCTGCAATGGACAGTGTAGCGGAGTGAACTCGCTGGTAGATCACTTCTCCTTCTCGCGTTTGGAACGTGAACAATCCTTCTCCTGTGTCACACATCCTGTAACACACACACACACACACACTTGTCACATTATCCTTGTACAGACTTTCCACTGAGATAGAATTAATTAATACAGCTTATTTTTTGCCTACACCTTCATCTAGCCCGAGCATCAAGGAAAATTCTGTTCTTTTTTCATAAAACCTGCCAAAAAAAAAAGACAGGTATTCTCATGGGCCAAAAGTTCCCACAAAGCCAAAGCTTTCCTTAATAATTGATAATCATATTCTGAATTGAACCCTTCTTTAGTTCTCAATATTCTGTCCCAGGTCCTCTCTATGCCCAATTATTATACAAGGATGAAATTCAGCTCATTCTGTCCTATTTTCCAGCTCTATTTTTATATAATGTATATTGACCAACAGGTTTTAGCTTTGTAAAGTCCTTGTGAGTTTCTCAGTTTGACATGA
>NC_080732.1:6384853-6452353 GCF_019097595.1 Hemibagrus wyckioides | reverse complement strand
TTTAGAACACACTCTCTTTCAGAAGTCATTAACTTTTTTCCATGTGCAGGACTAAGACAAGCTGCTGATCTGAACCCAAGTGGACGATACGGCTTCTCTGAAGGGATGTCCAGTAAGTCGTGTGACGGACAGTATACCGAAGTGAATTAACTTGTGGTTTGGATTCTTCGATGAGGATAAAATGTTTTCCCACTCTCTCTCTCTATTCTATCTTTTTCCCACAATTGAGCTGAATTTGTTGGTTCGTAATTAAATCCAAAATCTTTGAATACTTAAAAGCGATCGGACTCTTGGAAGAAATAAGATATATATTATTTTATATACATATTTAAAAAAAAAATAATAATAATAATAATTAAAAAAAACCCTTAAATATAGACATCATTGTAGAGAGCAAAAAAACATTTTAAAAAAATCTGTAATTGTCTTAAAAAAAAAACTATTAACATATATTACCAATTAATATAATTTTTTAAAATATAGAAACATTAACATATTTTTAAACACTTTTTTTAACCTTTTAAATACAGCTTTCCAAAAAATCTTGCCTTTTTTATTATCATTATTATTATTATTATTATTATTATTATTATTATTGTCATTATTCACAATATAACGCTCCTTCACTTCGTGTTCGCTCACGTGTTTCCACGCTCGATATACTGTACAACTTCATTTCAATATCAAAACGCAACCGAACCAAGCAATTTACAACAGCTTATGTTTGACTAACATTTATAATTGGGTCATTTTGACCTGAGCAACTCATAAAGGTCGATGTTGGCACATTTGTTGATCATCAAAGAATTAATTAGTAAGCGCTTAATTAAACACTCACCGTTCTGTTCTCTCTGCACTCCAGCTGCTAATAAATCCGGCTCACCGAGGCTGATGTCATTGATCCGACTGCCCAAACACTCAAAACAAAGCAACTTACACCACTCCTCTGCCTCTAGCTCTGTGTACGACACACAAACACACACACACAGGTCTGTGAGATCAAAATGGAACAAACACACACATAGACAGTGAGAAAATAGAATAGAAAATAAATTTACGGCACTCTCCCAGCGATCAGTTGTGAGAAAAATTCATTTAGATTTGCGGAACAAATATATTCTGAAGTGAACAAATAAAATTAAATGAAACAAATGCATCATCATCATCATCATCATCATCATCACTGTTAGTGTTGTTGTTGGTGTTGGTTTATTGGTGCAGTCAAATTTTTCAATTTGTTCTGGCTATACATATATAAATCTAAAAATAGTTGAAGTCATAAGGGTCTTGTTGCTAGGTAACTGCAAAATATAGCTAGTTAACGATTTAGCTTGCTGGCACATAGTCAGTAGGTCTTTTATAGAAAGAATATAAAAGTGTGAGTGACCGTGAAAGTGAGACAAAAACCTTACGTATACATACATTTTTTAACATACTAATAAATTACTACCCTGCAAACTAAAAAGAACCTGGAATTACACCTGACAACATCCTATATTTAATCTACCGTGGCTTCTGCCATATTAGCAAACATCAACAGTGATTAAAAAACAACAACAACAGATACACAAGGATATAAAAAGACATGTGGAATTCGCTCGTGAACTCGGCTTCTAGTAGCAAATTCATTCGCTCATGCCACATTTCTCATCTTCACAACCGCTCAGTGACTCACTGTTGATACAGGGATAAATGGCAAAATAATGAATTTCTGTCAAACCCCAAACAAAACAAACTAATCACAGTGTTTTCACATTGTTCTGGAAGGTCTCCTTCCCAAACCACTGACCTTTAAGTGTGCCCAAACATACACATACACATACACACACACACACTTTTAAGGTTCACCGAGTGGAAGATTGGATAAACAAACACTTCATCAGCATGATGGAGCTCGGTTGCTTTTCTGCTGCTACGTGGAAGCACTGCACAATTAATCGCGTTAATTAAAACCACATAATTTTTGGGAGGCTGCTGTATTTATTTCAGCACAGCATGATACAGTTCATGCTATTTCTATTGAGATATGAGTGTGTTCTCATTTCTAGGCTTGACCTTATCACCTTCTACATGACCGACTGTCTTGGCAATCATATTATTTTACGATGAAAAACTGTCCTCTGCATTTACATTGAAGCCTCACGCCTTACTTTTCCTAAATGTAAATCTTTAGAAGTGTTTGCTGTTCTGTTTTTTTAAACCCTATTAATACCATTTCTAATTTCTTTTACTGATTAATCCACTGAACACGTCTTCAAATCTGCTAGTACTTTTGCAGAGCAAAGAACGTTATAGATAAAATAACCAATTCCTTCTGCTACGATCTTCAAAGGTCCGGTCTCAGTGAGTCTGTACCTCATATAGGCTCATAGTCTTGGCTATCAGCAGTTGAACGTGATGTGATTTTCTGCTGTTATATCCCACCCACCTTGAGGTTTGTGCGTTCAGAGGTGCTTTTCTGCTCACCACATTTGTACACAGTGATTATTTCGAGTCACTTCTTCAAACCAGTCTGGGAATGTCATTCTCTTATGACCTCTCTCATTCAATAAGGTTTTCCTGCCTGCAAAACTGCACTTCACTGGATGTCTTTTGCTTCTTGTACCATTCTGTAAAAAAAAAAAAAAACCCTCTGGAAACTCTTGTGTGTAAAAATCCCCAGAGATCAGCAATTTCTGAAACGCTCTAACCAGCCGCCTGGCACCGACAACCAGGTCGCTGAGTCACTGAGATCACATTTTTTCCCCCGGTTCTGATACTTCATACGAACATTAACTGAAGCTCTTGACAAGCAGATGCAGATGCAGATGCAGATTTTATACAGTGTGCTCCTGGTGCGTAATTGGCTGATTGGATAATTGCGTGTGTTAATAATAAAGTGCCAGATGCTTATATTCGAGCAGTTTTGTCCTATGTACGTATTTTATCCCTGAGGTGAATTCTTTTTACGACTTTTTTATATTGACACACAAAACAAAATCCCCCTTTTAAAGACGTATTACAATTACCTGTTAGTGCAGAGCTCATAAAGATGTTATCCTCTTTTTTTTTGTTTTGTTTTGTTACCATAATTATTATAGTATATGGCTTCCTTGCAAAAAAAAGCCCAACATTTTTATGAGCCCTGCGTCAATTGCAATTCATCCTTACGAGCATGGATATTAGTGGGTACATCTGTTCTGTCTCAGCGATGCCAATTTCTGCTGCTGTTAACAGTCTGAGACACCGATGCTGTAAGTAAGATGCTGTACAGTTCGAACAAGGGAGCACAAACTCGGGAAAGCTGTGCTAATATTTAGTATAGATTTAAGTGTACACAACCTCACAGATTGCACAAGGACAGATCTCCTCCTCACTGCAGGGTATCCACCACAGGAGAGTCTGCAGAAGGGTTAGTTTTGTCATCAGGGATTCCTTCCATCCTGCCCACTCACCGTTCACACTCATGAAGTCTGGTAAATGGTACCGGAGCATCACAGCCAGAACATCCAGACTCCGTGACAGCTTATACCCGCAGGCTGTCAGATTCATAAACAACAGCCACCCTCTACCACTTCCACCTCCGTATTACCCTTCCTTCCAAACACTGACACACAATAGTATAAATGCTGCAGTGTGCACTTTACAGGACATTAATTCTCCTCATATGACCAAGAATACATTTACTGCATTCCCACCCCACCACTGCTAATGTCTCAAACACAGATTTCATCTTTCATATTGCTGTTTTGCAACAATATCTGGGATAATGTCACACAAATACCTTACACAAGTCTATACAGGCTCTGTGTAGGATTATACTAAATATTCCCACATCATTTACATTCATTTCACATGAATCATTTTTGTATATGATTATTTTGCTTTTATCTGAAATCTCCTACAGCTCCTGTGACAAAAATAATGTTTTGTCTACATTTGGTTATGACCTAAACGTTTCAATAACATTGTTATATGTGTTATGTATTGACAGGTTTTTTTTTTTTCTACATGTTTTCTACATGGTTTGTATTGAGAGGATTATTCTGGGTGTTGTTTTGTATTAGCTGTTTTGTCTACATGGTTTGTACTGAGAGATTTTGTTTAAATGTTGTAAATTATTAGGTGTTTTGTCTACATGTAAAATATTAGGTGTTTTGTCTACATGTTGTAAAGTATTAGGTGTTTTGTCTACATGTTAAAATGTATTAGATGTTTTGTCTAAATGTTTTAAGTTATTAGGTGTTTTGTCTAAATGTTGTAAAGTATTATTGGTTTTGTCTACATGTTAAAATGTATTAGATGTTTTGTCTACATGTTAAAATGTATTAGGTGTTTTGTCTACATGTTAAAATGTATTAGGTGTTTTGTCTACATGTTGTAAAGTATTAGATGTTTTTGTCTACATGTTGTAAAGTATTAGGTGTTTTGTCTACATGTTAAAATGTATTAGGTGTTTTGTCTACATGTTAAAATGTATTAGGTGTTTTGTCTACATGTTGTAAAGTATTAGATGTTTTTGTCTACATGTTGTAAAGTATTAGGTGTTTTGTCTACATGTTAAAATGTATTAGGTGTTTTGTCTACATGTTGTAAAGTATTAGATGTTTTTGTCTACATGTTGTAAAGTATTAGGTGTTTTGTCTACATGTTAAAATGTATTAGATGTTTTTGTCTACATGTTGTAAAGTATTAGATGTTTTGTCTAAACGTTGTAAAGTATTAGGTGTTTTGTCTACATGTTGTAAAGTATTAGGTGTTTTGTCTACATGTAAAGTATTAGGTGTTTTGTCTACATGTAAAGTATTAGGTGTTTTGTCTACATGTAAAGTATTAGGTGTTTTGTCTACATGTTGTAAAGTATTAGGTGTTTTGTCTACATGTTGTAAAGTATTAGGTGTTTTGTCTACATGTAAAGTATTAGGTGTTTTGTCTACATGTTGTAAAGTATTAGGTGTTTTGTCTACATGTAAAGTATTAGGTGTTTTGTCTACATGTTGTAAAGTATTAGGTGTTTTGTCTACATATAAAGTATTAGGTGTTTTGTCTACATGTTGTAAAGTATTAGGTGTTTTGTCTACATGTTGTAAAGTATTAGGTGTTTTGTCTACATGTTGTAAAGTATTAGGTGTTTTGTCTACATGTAAAATATTAGGTGTTTTGTCTACATGTTGTAAAGTATTAGGTGTTTTGTCTACATGTTGTAAAGTATTAGGTGTTTTGTCTACATGTTGTAAAGTATTAGGTGTTTTGTCTACATATAAAGTATTAGGTGTTTTGTCTACATGTTGTAAAGTATTAGGTGTTTTGTCTACATGTAAAGTATTAGGTGTTTTGTCTACATGTTGTAAAGTATTAGGTGTTTTGTCTACATGTTGTAAAGTATTAGGTGTTTTGTCTACATGTTGTAAAGTATTAGGTGTTTTGTCTACATGTAAAGTATTAGGGGTTTTGTCTACATGTAAAATATTAGGTGTTTTGTCTACATGTTGTAAAGTATTAGGGGTTTTGTCTACATGTAAAATATTAGGTGTTTTGTCTACATGTTGTAAAGTATTAGGGGTTTTGTCTACATGTAAAGTATTAGGTGTTTTGTCTACATGTAAAGTATTGGATGTTTTGTCTACATGTTGTAAAGTATTAGGGGTTTTGTCTACATGTAAAGTATTAGGTGTTTTGTCTACATGTAAAGTATTGGATGTTTTGTCTACATGTTGTAAAGTATTAGGTGTTTTGTTTACATGTTCAAATGTATTAGGTGTTTTGTCTACATGTTATGTATTGGGAGATTTTGTTTACATGTTGTAACAATGTTTCTGATACTTATTGGTACTTATTAGCAGGTTTTGTCTACAAGTTTTATATTGGGAGGATTTGTCTATATGTTGCTTTGTATTCAGAGGTTTTGTCTACATGTGGTTTTGTATTGAGAGGCTTTGTTTACATGTTTTGTAGTGTGAGGTTTTGTTTACATGTTTTGTCTAAATGATTTGTACTGGGAGGTCTTGTCTATGTGTTGCTTTATTTTGTTCGGTTGTGTCTATATGTTATGTACTGGGAGGTTTTGTCTAAATGATTTGTACTTGGAGGTTTTGTCTAAATGATTTGTACTTGGAGGTTTTATCTAAATGATTTGTACTTGGAGGTTTTGTCTAAATGATTTGTACTTGGAGGTTTTATCTAAATGATTTGTACTTGGAGGTTTTATCTAAATGATTTGTACTTGGAGGTTTTGTCTAAATGATTTGTACTTGGAGGTTTTATCTAAATGATTTGTACTTGGAGGTTTTGTCTAAATGATTTGTACTTGGAGGTTTTATCTAAATGATTTGTACTTGGAGGTTTTGTCTAAATGATTTGTACTGAGAGGTTTTGTATAAATGATTTGTACTTGGAGGTTTTGTCTAAATGATTTGTACTTGGAGGTTTTGTCTAAATGATTTGTACTTGGAGGTTTTGTCTAAATGATTTGTACTTGGAGGTTTTGTCTAAATGATTTGTACTTGGAGGTTTTGTCTAAATGATTTGTACTTGGAGGTTTTGTCTAAATAATTTGTACTTGGAGGTTTTATCTAAATGATTTGTACTAGGAGGTTTTGTATAAATGATTTGTACTTGGAGGTTTTATCTAAATGATTTGTACTGAGAGGTTTTGTATAAATGATTTGTACTTGGAGGTTTTGTCTAAATGATTTGTACTGAGAGGTTTTGTAGAAATGATTTGTACTAGGAGGTTTTGTCTAAATGATTTGTACTGAGAGGTTTTGTAGAAATGATTTGTACTAGGAGGTTTTGTCTAAATGATTTGTACTAGGAGGTTTTGTCTAAATGATTTGTACTTGGAGGTTTTATCTAAATGATTTGTACTTGGAGGTTTTGTCTAAATGATTTGTACTTGGAGGTTTTATCTAAATGATTTGTACTTGGAGGTTTTGTCTAAATGATTTGTACTTGGAGGTTTTGTCTAAATAATTTGTACTTGGAGGTTTTATCTAAATGATTTGTACTAGGAGGTTTTGTCTAAATGATTTGTACTGAGAGGTTTTGTATAAATGATTTGTACTTGGAGGTTTTGTCTAAATGATTTGTACTTGGAGGTCACTGCAACTGGATCTGTGGTCTTTAAGTATTACCAGCACTGATCAGTGAAAGATGTCCAATAAATAATAATAATAAAAACAGAAAAAAAAAATTAATTTATACTGTGTCCCACTAATTAGGACACTAATTAAGCTTGAAAACTTTCACATACAAAAGTCTGCAGAAAACACTTGTCACGACGAAGATTTCAAAAATAAGTGGAATAATTACTTCGTTTAATTTGTGATGGCTGCGTAGAAAAAAATGCTTCCACTATTAATTGGGAGATATTCAAGACTTGTGCTAGTAACAGTGAAAAGTCATCAGAGCCAAATGTGCAGTCATCTGAGTCTCATTACACACATCATTTTTTCAGGGAAAATCACAACCCAGGATATGTCACTGATATGGCTCCGAGCCACAAGAGCTACTTTAACATCATGTGCTATGGTGTTGTTGTTTCTGTTGTGGTCTTGTGATTACCCCGTCCTCTCATTGCCTACTTTCCCTATTTATAATATAATTACATTTTTTGGACATAAAACGATGATTAACTTTAACATAGCATTCAAATCATTACAAAAGACAACAAAGCTTTAAAATTTCATGAGGTTAGTGTTAAAAAAGCAATGACTGACCTACAGAATGTCCTTAACCTTGTAAGGTCACTCTTGCTAAATGAAAATAGTAGGTGCAGTTTTTACAAAAATATTTACTGCATTTTGTTTTTGAATGGTTCCCCTGGTGAAGAGTATACAACTACATAGTATAAAACTAAGTCTAATCAACAGGGAAGACAATGTAGGGCAGAAAATAACACACACACACACACACAGAGCATTTGTACATGAGGAGGAGGATAGAGAGGAAAAGTGCTTGGAGAGAAGATGAATAACCTCCCAAGTGTACTTCAGGTTGTGTGTGTGTGTGTGTGTGTATGTGAATGTTGGAAAAGCAGAAGTGTTAGAACCAGTGCTGACCCACAGCCCAAGACAGGGTGAGAAAGAAGACAATGAATAAAAAAGGATGTATAATTATCCCTTTCATTCACAGTGTTCACACTCACACACCATTCATTTAACAGATAATAAGAAATAATAAAAGACATAAATCACCTCCAAACCAGTTCAATGTCAAATATAGTACACCATTATCCTGATGGTTTGTTTCTCCTCCCAGTTTAACATGACAGACAATGACAGATGCAGCGCACATCTGGTTAAACTTTTTACACTTCTAGAAGGTCTAAAGTTTAACTGAGTAGAAATGTAAAGTATATTGCCAGAAGTTTTTGGACAACCCTCCAAATCATTGAATTAAAGCGTTCCAATCACTTCCAACACCACAGTGGTATAAAATCATCAGCATACCAAGGCATTTTGGACAATTTCATGCTCCCAACTTTGTGGGAACAGTTTGGGGATGTTCCGACATGACTGCACACCAGTACACAAAGCAAGGTCTATAAAGACATGGATGACCTCAACCCGACAGAACACCTTTGGGATGAATTAGAGCGGAGACTGCGAGCCAGGCCTTCTCGTCCAAACATCATTGCCTGACCTCACAAATGCATTCTAGAGAAATGGTCAAAAATTCTCATGAACACACTCCTAAACCTTGTGGAAAGCCTTCCCAGAAGAGTTGAAGCAGATTAAGAATGGGAAGTTCATGTGCATGTAAAGGCAGACGTCCCAAAACATTTGGCAATATAGTGTTTGTAACTGCTCTAATTGTAATTATTAGCAAATTACTATACAACTACACTATATAGAATGTTAGAGAAACGTAGTATATAATGATATAGTGTATCTATACAGTGATATAGTGTAACTATAAATAATAGTAATTAAACAAAAATAATTTACACACACAGCTCACACACATTTTCTATATTTTTGGGCATCTACAGAATAATTGTTTTTTTTTGTAATACTTTTGCAATAAGTTTTAGTGAATAAAAAATAAATAAATAAATAATAATAATAATAATTATTATTATTATTATTATATATTTTACATAATGAATGTATTTTTCAACAGTAAACCTTTTACTTTTAGTAAACTTTGGTTATATGCCACAATTTCTATTTTTATATATTTTTTCCCTCCATTTTTAAAGTTCATCATTAAATATAAAGCAGCTTGACATCAACCACTGCAGCAAATGTAATTCTTTTTAGTTTGCTGCACAGGTTGTGTTTACTTCTTTTCACTTCAAAAATCAATAAAATCTGACATGGTCATAGGTGCACAAACTTCTGAATGCAACTTTAGAGTACAGTATTGATTTTTTTTTTTTTAATAGTACATTTCTGAAACATGACACGCATCTTAGCATGGACAGAATAATAAAATCCCTTTCTCCAGGAAGAGTGTCTTCACTTTTTCCCCCCAGGAAGACCTCAGAAAACAGCAGTCCTGCTACTACTTTGTAAATGGGACAGACTTTATCCCAGGAGCAAAAACGCTGCCCAAAAACGCTGCCTAGGAACAGAGCACCTGAGAGGGAATGAAGTGTTGTAACTTTACTGTATATGATAAAGACCTACTTTCCTTTTTAATTGTATATAATAACAAGCTTCATTTATGACGCGTGCATATTTACTCGTTCATGTCCTTCATGGTGCTGTGGTTATTAGAGTCCCCCTCTCCCGTTACAGAGAGGACTCAAACAGCAGGGACGGGTATCTGTGATATCTGTGATAACCGGATTGGCTGTGACAGTACAGAACACTTGGAAGGTGATAACGATTTCTCAGCAGGAGTTTCACTCGTCTCAGCATCACACGCTCACAATAACCGACCTCAGCATTTCGCTGACCCTCCACACACACACACACACACACAGACACACACACACACATTTCAGTCAGAGCTCAATGACAAAGACTCTGTTTACTCGGAAGCATGTCGCACTCAGATACTTGAATATAAATTTCTCCCTCACTTGTGCAATTTCCCGTCTCAATAATTTCACTATATTGACATTTTGTTTACGCAGAGACTTGCATGCTTGATGAGTAGCAAACTGGAAAATTCAATTAAATACTATTTGGATCTGAAGTGATTTCAGTTTACCTTATACAACACTTCGGGGCTTGTTGTTAGAGGAAAATAACCAGTGGTGTTATAGGCTGGTGTGATACGATCCGAAACAAAGCTAAATTGTCTTTCTCTGTCGAGCTATACGTGAGTTCACAGTGTGACCACTTTTTTCTTTCGGGACCTGTCTGATCCATCCAGATGTTCTACCCCTGGTTGGAGTCTCGTTACTTGGTGGTGCTCACTGCTGCTGGGGATAGATCTGCATGGACAGCCAGTGACCCAGGGGACCGCTGTGGATAGAACCACTTGAAGACTATCACACCGTCTTTGAACTGCCGTTGCCTCAGCCAGCTTTCGGCAGGAAGGAATTAGTGCTGAGTCTATAATGAACTCCACTGAAATATTAGTTCCTCAAGAGCTCTTGGTTGCTGTTAAAGAAAGGACATTGTCAACATTTACATTATTTACTGTCCAGTGTCATCCAAATGAGGATGAGGCTTCCCTTCTGAGCCTTGTCCCTCTCAAGGTTTCTTCCTCATATCATCTCAGGGAGTTTTTCCTCGCCACCGTCGCCTCAGGCTTGCTCATTAGGGATACATGTTAGGGATGAATAATAACTTAATTCTGAGCTTTCCTTTTAACTTTCTATGTTTCTATACTTCTGTAAAGCTGCTTTGAGACAATGTCCATTATTAAAAGCTGCTATACAATTAAATTGAATTGAATTGAAATGAAGTAAATTATAATTTACTTCATTTCAATTCAATTAAGAAAATAAAACACATGTTGTTACAGGAAAATACTACATTTTGTGGTGGTAACAATTATTGTTACCACCACAAAATGTAGTATTTTCCTGTAACAACATGTGTTTTATTTTCTTATCCCACAGAGCTATGCCAACAATGACATGACACAACAATTTGTGACATTCAAGAATGAATGTCACAAATTTTTATCCATTTATAGTTACCTTCTGGACCGGCTATGAACGTCAGAAATATATGGTCGTTCTCAGCATCTTTGCAATTAGACAAAACTATTTGTCATGTCCCAAAGTCTTTCCTGTGCCAGAAAATCCTTCTGTAAGAAAACCCTGACGTTCTATGAATGCTAAATAAACCACTTTTCATATCAGAAATTGCTTATGTTTTTAATCTGTTTACTGTAGCGTTAATACGCTGTTACCGTAGAAACGAAAAGGTATTAGTAACAGCGCATTAATATAAACCTGTGATTTGGATTAGAGCCAAAGCTACTGTCTGATCTGCTGTTATAATCATTTACTCACCATCATCTGACCGGTCAGAATTAAAAATTCAGCGGTACAGACAGACACAACTGCAATGTTTTAGTCAACACGCTAGGGCAAGGCTGCGTGACAGAACTCCTGAAAGATGCTACTATTTAAAAACACCGGATTATGTTTTTATTCGAATTTTCAGAGCTCATATACAAACTCACACTGACTGACAAATGGAAGGTGGATAAGGGTGTGTTAAGGGTGCATTACAACAGGATTGCATCACAGTGATGCCTTTTGTGTTTTGTTTTCGACTTTCTCATTCATTGCCAAAAAATCTGCCCTCGGAATGCATGCCGAATTCCCCGGAGTACGGACCTCAGTGCTTCACCATCACCTTCAACAACAACACTTTATTTTTATATACAATTCTCAGTCAATTTTTATGTTATATTAAGCCTTACACCTTGCTTGTGCTTGTGTTCTGCCCTGCATTTGCTCCCAGGTGTTATTCTGTCCTTGTGTTGCCTTGTATTATCATTTCTAGTGCTTGTTTTTATATATTAATCAATGCACTCGTTTCTCTGTTTAAGCATTCATCCTTGACCTCCTGTTAGTCATATTTTGCTATATGTCTGTGTCCAGTCAGTCCCTAAAGGATTCAATGCAGTTTTTGTTGCGATTGTTGTGGCCAAAAATGTTGTCTAAAGTTGCGATGCACTACTAGCAATGATGATACATATATATGGGTTTTGGGTGAATGCATGTTGTGGTGAGGTTTCACATTGTGTCTTGGGACAAAACTGCGGAAAATATGCAGTAATTTTTTTTGAAAAAATTACCCCTAAATATCACAGTGATCACAAAAATTCTGGAGGAACCAGATCCAAACTTCTACTTATGCCATCTTATGCCTTACTTATGCCAGTCTAATTTGCCATCTCTTATGTCAGAGGTAATAAACCAGTGGACTGTGGTTTGGAACATGGGTCCAGTGGACCAAAATAACTGGTTGTAGATCTAAACATGACCCAGTTCAGCTTCTGTAGCAGATACTTTGTTATGGCTTATCCAATCACATGCACTCATGTACATTTTTTTTTTAATTTACGTGAAATCAGCTCGTCAGATAAGAGATTAGCTCTACGAGCTTTCATAAAAGCACATAAACATAAAAGCAAACTGAAAACATTGACAAAATATAATTTAGGAAATGTTTGAATTTTTTTCAGCCCACGTCAAACACTAAAAAAGCCAAAGCATGTTCGAGTGCTAGTGGTATCACAGCCACCCCTGAGCGGGAGGGTCGCAATACTATCTCTCTCCTGTCAATCACAGTGCCTCTAGCCAATCACAGGCTTCTGTGAGCTCATGTATGTGGAAGAGGATAGACTGCAAGTTCCTCCAGGTGTAATAGAGTCCACTGCCTTGTGACACAGTAGTAGTTTACTGGCTTTTATATTTAATATATACTGTATGAAAAATATACCAAGTAATTAAATGTCATGGAAGATGTTTCTTTAGTAAATAAAGTTAAATGGGTGTTTTATATAGCTAGGAAAAAACACAGTGTTTTATATAGCTAGGAAAAAAACTGATAAAGATTTATAAAAATAATAAAAGCCCCAGAAAATCTCCAGTGGGCAAATTGCCCTTAATTATTAATTTTATTTTCATTAATAGCCCTTAATAAAAAAAATTCTTCTGACCCTGATTCACCCCGTAGTTCTGGTTAATGTTGACCTAAAATTTTATTTTATTTTATTTTATTTTATTTTATTTTATTTTATTTTATTTTATTTTATTTTATTTTATTTTATTTTGTTTTATTTTGTTTTGTTTTGTTTTGTTTTGTGTGTGTTTTTCCCTTCAGTTCGCTCCTGCACTTGCACTCCAGTTCTGTTGTGCATAACTGACGTGTTTTCTACATTTTGTCTCATCATCCTTTCTTAATCAATCTTCTTGCTCCAGTGTCCATCATAGTCAGTCTCTGCTCTGGTGTCAACCTCATTAAAACAGATGACAGACAAATGGATGGATGGAAGGATAGATGGATGCATGGATGGATGGATGGATGGACGGATACCCATTTTCGAGGAAGCAAAAAACGATTCCAGTCTCATATTTTGTCAGATGTGAATATATTTTAACAAGTGTTAAAAAAAAAGAAAAAAAAGAGGGGAAAAAAGATCCATTTATTTTACCAGCTCCAAGAGACACTACAGTTCCAGGTGCTTGGTAGGCTACGTGTGTAACATTCGATTCTTGTGACGCACAAACCGTAATCGTATGTTTGTAATAAATACAAATATGACAAATTTTGCAGTTGTATGAGGAACAATGAAACGGCTCTGGTCGCTTCAAGCGGTTTACCGTACAACCCACATGAGATCTAGAGGGAACTTTTATGGGCTGATATTGTATTGATGTTGAATAGAACAGTGCAGGAATGCAGTGCAGACCCATGAGTAACAATCAGACAGAGATTAGAGTTGTAAACACAATAAGCGTAATCAGATCAAATGAACGTAATAAATACTAATAGTTTTTACAACCGCATGCAAATTACTGAAAGATGAGCTGTAACTGCACGGCTCCGGGTAATTAAAATTCTTATCTGATATCGAATGAATTGTACGATGAACATTTCGGAATTGGATCTACAAATGCGTTCATCTTGTAAAGCCTAATAGCAGAAGGGAGGAAGGGAGGAAGGGCTTCCTAAAGGACTGCTCATTACAGCAGGTATTAAAATGACACGGAGTTACTTACGGTAGGCTTAAATCAATGCTTTCATTTGACTTTGTTTGCTCTTGTATATACACCGGTTTATTAGCTCTAGTGAGGTCTAATGAGTAATAAACTGGCGAGTCCGTGTACTGTGAGTACCGAGCCCTGCCTTTTGTATTCTTCACTATGTGCTTTTTTTTATTGTCTTCAATTAGCCTTGAGTTAAGCTTGAATGAATCGGATCTCGCTATGCAGCACTTCTTTTTTTTTAACCTTTAAAACTCGTAGGATCTGTCAGCGGATCCAGACGTTCATTCCTCACTCTCTTAACTGCATCCCTTTTCCATTTGTTTCACTGCAGGTCCATGAATAATTCATATTCATTACGGAATAATATGCTTTAAGATGAATAACCGCGCACTAAACTGTGACATTAAGGTGGTCATTTGCTTATTAATCAATTAATAAAGTTGATCATTCGGACTTTGCTGAAAAGAAAGTATTCCTTTCGTTTGTTTTTTTTTTGTTTTTTTTGCAGAGCCAGAACTCAGTTTGGATTTTGATAAAGAATCAGATGTTGCGTTTTGGTGAAAATGAATTTTATTTAATAAACAGCTAGGCTTAGTCAGCATCGCTAGTTTGTTGTTTTTTTAAGGAGCATGGAAAATTCTTTTGCCGAAGCAAAATGGTAATAATAAGCCTCTTGTTAGTCATATCTACTATATGTCTGTGTCCCTATGTCAGTCCCTCTAGGATTTCATGAAGCCTTTTGTGATTGTTGCGGCCAAAAATGTTTGATTTTGAAAGCTAGCAGTGAAGACGCACATGGGTTTTGGCTGAATGCACGTTTTGATGATGTCACATGATGTATAATGGTTCAAAACTGGGGAAAATATGCAGTATTTAAACAATTAGCATTCATTTCCGCGATCCCAAAAATCTGGGGGAACCAGAATTCTACTTATGCTATGGTCCTAGTTCAGACACGATCTCTGTGTTGTGTTTTGTTGAAAATGAATTATATTTAATAAACTGTAAAGCTTAGTCAGCATCGCTAGTTTGTTGCTTGAGGAGCATGGAAAATTCTTCCCAAAGCAAAAGAGTAATAATAAGCAGTTTGTGAGACTTCACTGGATTAAAGTTTATCTAGTTCAGTAGTTCTTAAAGTGGGCTCAAGTGGGTTCAAGGGATCTGTCTAGCACATCCGTGGTTAGTGGTTGAAAACATGACTCATGCATTTAAACACAAGTTTATATAAACTATAAGTTTATACAGGATTATTGGAAACTGCAGCCACCTGAGACATGGGCTGTTCTCACTGCTACCATCAGGCAGGCAGTATTTCAGCGTCATATCCTGCTCAGATCGTCTCACAGGCCATCAGACTGTTAAACTCTAACTAATCACACCTACGCAAGGATAACCCACGGTCTGTCCTATGCACTGCACTTTATCATCATCACTGACTGATATCAGTCTCTGACTCTTTTTCTTGCATTCCATATTATTTTAATAATAATAGGAGGAAGAACTTAGGATAAGAAGCCTTTATTATCGCCACACATACATTGCAGCATAGTGGAATTCTTTTCTTCATGTATCCCAGCTAAGGAAGTTAGAACATAGGGGCAGTTATGCTGCAGCATCCCTGGAGCAGGGAGGGTTAAGGACCATGCTCAATTGCCCAACAGTGGAGTTTGGTGATGCTGGGGCTTGATCAACAACCTAGAACCGTAACCACTCAAACCACCACTGTATATAAATAAATACGTTCAATATCTCCCAATATGCCACTTTATGACTGCACTCCTTTCTGATTTACAAGAATTTCAACATATATAGATGCACTCATTATGCACAAATTTATAATAACTTGAAAGTTATTGTACTTATTTATCTGACCTGAACCGGTTTAACTCAAACCTTAATTACTCAACTTAGATCTAATGAGGTCTCTTGATGGAAATTTCAGGAGTAAACGGCTCTATGCTTCTCAAAATAGACCAAATATTACTGTACCCTCTTAAATGTCCTTGAAAAATATTTTATAGTTTAGGAGTTTATGGCTATGTACAGTTTGACGATCTGTGGTTTAAATGAAGTGGCTTAAGTTTGCCTTGCACCTCTGGGGGTTCTGCCCTGTATATGCACCTTTTGCATGTTCCCCCTGTGCTTTGGGGGTTTCCTGTGGGTACTCTGGTTTCCTCCCTCAGACCAAAGACATGCATTATAGATTGACCGGCATCTCTAAATTGTCGTGAGTGAACAGGTGTGTGTGTGTGTGTGTGAGAGAGATAGAGAGATTGTGTCCTGTGGTGAGTTTGGACCCCATCTAGGGTGGCCCCTACATTGCACACTGAACCCCCTGAGACGGACTCTAAGCTCCCCGTGACCCTGTGCTACAGAAAATGGATGGATTATATAAAGTTGCATAAACAAACTGTGGTCTAGAACACGGGTCCAGTGGACCAAAATAACTGGTTGCAGAGGGTTAGGGTTAAGCATGAGCCAGTATAGCTTGTGTAGGAGATACTAGGGCCTCCAAGTCCAGAAGAGAACAACTGGCTATGCTCTATGCTGTTATGTTCTATGTATACTCTCTTCTCCCTATCAGTCATAAAACCTTTAACCCATCACAGGCATTTCTGAGATATATGTGAAAGACAGAAGAGAGTTCTGTCCTGCTGTTACACTGCCCTGTGCAGCAGCAGGAGCAACAGACTGGATTTATAAGTCTCAGAGGAATCTGTGTGTTAGTGTCGTACCGTGAGAGCTGGCCGGTGGGAGGGACTTGGCAGATGACCAAATTGGGGAGGAAGTAGAGATGGGAAGTGAAAGAAAGAGCTGAACTTGCCGTAAAACAAAATTGAAGGAGGTAAATCCAAATTTTTATTGCCACTGGAAGTGGATCAATTTTTTTTCACTCCAGTCTGATTTTATTCATGTTTGGCGTGACAGCTGCTTTAGTCTTTTACTGCATCAAGTAGTTTTAATGTATCAGGTGCTTCAAATATTATTTTTTCATATTTTAAATACGTTTAATATAGCTCCTGTAGGCTTTTACGCTGACTTATTTAGTAGATAAACTTAATTTGTTTACCTTCTGTGCATTATAATATGCTTTAGTGCCTTAGATGCTCTCTCTCTCTCTCGCTCTCTCTCTCTCTCTCTGCTTAGTATAATGGTAATGTGCAATACTTTTGCGAGGATGGAGAGATCGTTTACCTGAATCGCAGGCAAATGTCTTCGATGTCTCGTCGCTGAAGATAATTGCTACGGCATGTTTCTTTGTCTCCCGAGGCATTCTGGTAATGTTCTTGATGTTGTGCAGCTCAGTTATCTACGCAAGTAAACGACAAAACTCATTACTGAAATGAATAAAAGAAGGAAGAAAAGACAACGACAAAGGGAAGATGTAAACATCATGGTATGTGGAAGGGGGAAGAAAAAGGTTGCACTAGGATTGGAAGGATTGTGCAGCTTGTTCGCTGGAGATACAAGACTGTTAAAATGAGCAGTGTATTATATATCATAACCATAAAACCACTGTGACATGATGGAAAGGAAATATTAAGTAGATGCTTGAATGTAAGGGTGTAGGAAAGTCTGAAGTCACTATGAAAAACTGTGGGTCAAAGCAACATGGTTAAATAAATCTAACATCATTAACACTGGCAAATTACTGTGTTACAGAGGAATAAACCAGGCTGTTATATCAAAATATTTGAATAAAAATAATAATAAATTTTTGGCTGTAATCAGGTAAAAGTGTAAAATGTATGAACGCAAAACACATTCCCAAAGAGCAAATCCAAGATTTGGTGGCCTGAAAAACTAGACAAGGGTCAAGATACACAAGAGTATGCAACAATGATTAGAAATAAGACTCGGATCTTCGATGCAAAAGTTCACAATGAGGATTTATGTGAATTGTTTTAACACAGTGAACAAACAAAAAAGCTGTGAAAATGTTACTACTTCCAAATAATATATAGCAGACCCTTCAGAAGTAGTTTTTCTTTTATTTATTTATTTTAATTGTTTATTTTTTTATTGTTGCAGCCAAAAACACTTTATTTATTTGAGGATTTGTTTGCTTATTTTTCACAAAAAAGTAAGAAAGAAAGAAAAAAAAGAGTGAAAAAAGTCTAAAACTCTAACACGTCCTCTAACTAAACAAGTTTTTTTTGTTATTGTTGCAGCCAAAAATGCTTGATTTTTATTTTCAATTGCAAAACAACTTTTGTGTTTTATATTCTTTTTTTTGCAGAAAACTGAATATTAAAAAAATACAAATATTATATTAATATTAAATATGACGTTTTACAGTATATTATATTAAATATTATGTTATATAAATATTAAATAATATAAGAAATAATAATTAAAAAAATATAAATATATTACATAGAATTGGTGATAAATATTAACTAATATAAAAAAATAATAATAAAAAAAATTATAAATATATTACATTGAATTGGTGATATTCCAAGCACAGGATTCTTCTTTTAACCTCCTACCAGTGAAGCCACATATGTGATTAATTTCTATGATAGCTGTACTCATGTTCGAAGTAAATCATTGGCTGAATGCGTGTTTTGATGATGTCGCACGATGTGTTTTGTCCCAGATCGGCAGAAAATCTGTGTAAATTTCGAAAAACTGCAAGCAGAATAAGAATATGCACCAATCTGGGACTCATCGAGGATTTCGCTAACATTTTTAATTAATGGATTTCGGGGGGGAAAAAAAACAATAAAGTGTAAGTTTATTTATCAATAAATAAAAGTACTAGAATGTTAAAGCTAAGAAACAGCATCGCAATATTCCATTAGCCCGGAAAATCTAAAACGTAAATATTAAAGTAAAGTCGTATTTACGGAAGAGTCGCTTCAAATCTGACAGCTACAGCATGAAAGCGTAAAAATATAATAAATGTTTCTGTTTCATATGCTGTGTCACGACTACCTCAGGGACAGAAAACCCCTATGCACTTTGCTGTGAGTGTGACAAACTTCTCTTAAAAAATAAATAAATAAATAAATAAATAAATGAGATATCTAAAAACAGAAGTTCAGCTGCATTTCCCCCAAACTCTGCTCTACAGAAACATTTTGACAGCAGATGTTGAATTTCCTGCCAACTGGGGACTTTGGGGGTGTAAAATCGTGTGTGTGCTTATATTAGTCACACTCACTGCAGACGGCACGGCTCACACTGGCAAATCAGAAGAAAAATCACAGTTTGGGCATCTATAATATAATACGATATAAAATATTACAATATATACTCTATATGTCATGAAATTTTCATAGTGCAATAACTGTCCAATATTTTATTATAAAAATTCTGCTGTTTTTTATTTTTATTTTTTTAAATTAAATGTTTAAGATAAACTTGAAAACAGGGCAGTTCTGAATAATGGTATGTCTGCTTTATTTCTGACAACAATACTACTTTTTAAATAGAATAAAATCATTTTTAAATCGAATAGAATACATTTAAATAGAAAAGTTCAAAGACTGATCCTGTTTTAAATAAATAAATAAATTGGGGAGGAATGTTTTTTTTTTTTTTTTTTAAAGAAAGGAAAAGAAAAAGAAAAAAAAAGACAGACACAGCATGAGTGTCTAAAATAAGAAAGTCAGACTGCATTATAAAGTGATGCCTCTATATCACACAAGCCCCAATGCCATCACATCGATCACTTTGATAGAGAGCAAAGTGTTTTTATGGCCAGAGGAATAAATGAGTTTCTAAACCTCTTGATTCTTCTTGTAGCATCTGAATGCCAGACCAGAACAGAGGGCAATAACTCAAGCTCAATCAATCACCATGTCCATTTAATTGAAGTCAGGACTGGTTACACCAAGTGAATGTTAATTCAGCTTAATTCAATATGTTGTATACATTTTGTAAACACAATGAACTTTAGCATAGGAAAAAAAAAAAAAGGCTCAAGTTGCAGACTGAGCTCTACATCATTAGACTGTAAGCTGATTGTTATTCTTAATGTAGGTGATTTTTCCAGTAATTGAATGTCTTTAGGGTTAAATTGAACTTATATCATATTTTAAGCCGAATGGAAATGACAGATCTGCAAGCAGGTTCATAACGTGAAAAATGGATGGATGGTAGGGATAGGTGGATAGATGGGTGAATGGATGGATGGAGGTAGGGATGGATGGATGGATCAAAGTAGGGATGGCTGAATGTATGGTTTTGGGTGAGATAGAACATATAAGTGTGAGTGTGAATACACTAGAAATAGACAGATAGATAGATACTTTATTCATCCCAAAGGGAAATTCACAAACAGACATAGATTCTTTTTGGATTGATAGATACAGGGAATGATGGAGGGATGATTGGATATGTAGCTGAATAGAGTAATGGATAGATATATCAAGGTCAGATCATCAGCACAATCAACAAAGTTGCAATTAAATGTGAGATTAAGATGCTGGATGGATGGATAGATGGATGGATGGTGGATGGGTGGGTAGATAGGTGGGTTGGTGGCTATATGGATAGATGGATGAATGAATGAATGAATGAATGGATGGATGGGTAACAGATGGATGGATGAATGAATGGATGGATGGGCGGATGGATGATAGATGGATAGACAGGTGTATGTATGTATGTATAGATGGATGGATGGATAGATGATAGATGAATAGACAGGTGGGTGGATGGATGGATGGATGGAAGGACGGACGGACGGATGAATAATCGATAGACACGTGGGTGGATGTATGTATGTATGTATGGATGAATGGTTGGATGGATGGATGGATAGATGGATAGATGGATGGATGGATGGATAGATGATAGATGAATAGACAGGTGGGTGGATGGATGGATGGATGGATGGATGATCGATAGACAGGTGGGTGGATGTATGTAAGTATGTATGTAGGTATGTATGTATGGATAGATGGATGGATAGATGGATGGACTGACAGGTAGGTGGATGGATGGATGGATGGATGGATGGATGGACGGACGGACGGATGAATAATCGATAGACAGGTGGGTGGATGTATGTATGTATGTATGGATGGATAGATGGATGGATGGATGGAAAGACGGACGGACGGACGGATGAATAATCGATAGACATGTGGGTGTATGTATGTATGTATGGATGGATGGATAGATGATAGATGAATAGACAGGTGGGTGGATGGATGATCGATAGACAGGTGGGTGGATATATGTATGTATGTATGGATAGATGGATGGATGGATAGATGGATAGATGGATGGACTGACAGGTAGGTGGATGGATGGATGGATGAATAGATGGATGAATGGATGGATGGATGGATGGATGGATAGACAGACCTCCCCTATTGTTTCCTCAGTGTGTTTACACTACTCACATATGTAGATACTGTTTTCAAACAGAAAAGTTTGCTGACATTGAGACTTACAGCAGGTGAATTTAAAGAGCAGTCTAGAGAGAATCCATGCAGTAAATAAAGTAAAGAACAAATCACCTCATAAAGCTGCTATGTCTTACATCTGACATGTTCTCTCTGCAGAATGCGTTTCCCCTCACAGCTGCATTCTCAGCAGTGCATAAAGGTATAAAGTGTTTAAACATTTTCGGCTTGGATCTGTGAGTTTGCAAAGTCTTACAGCATCACTGGGCATGTGTTTCCTTGTTTATCCCCTACCACCAGCACCAAAAAAAAAAAATCCATCATGTTTGTAACTTGACATTTTGGTGCACTCTGAGTTTTGCTTGTCGTTAAACCACCTCAGGCAACCGTGTCTGTCTCGTTAGGCATTTTCTCAGTGGGACCTTTCAACATGATCGCTATATTCCCTCAAAGCTCAACTGCGTGAAAAATATCTGAACAAACTTCTGCAGTGACAAATCACCCCTGCAGATGTGGTTTTGCAGTTTAATTATAACTCAAGGAGAAAAATACTGGGCTTTTGTTATCTACATCACTGTTACTAGCAACTGAGGATCTGTCATGGACTTGTAGTCTAATCTCGCTGACACACTGTGAATCCTTCATGGATTTGGACTTCCTTCCTCCTCTGTTGTGTACTGCTGATCCATCATGTTCTATTGATTACATCTGCAATTGCTCTTCTCTCCTTCATTCCCGCGTTCGTCACCTAGTGAATCCCAGCTCACCGGGAAGTGGTTCCTCTTCAAATTTTCATTCTATTGCTAAACTATTCTCTTCTTTTCCTTGTTTTTTCTTCATGAAAGCTTCAAAGCTGCTTGTGGGGGGTTGTACTTGTATATATGGAACATCTTGTGCTTGCTGGTGGTCCAATTATTTTATAATTGGACCACCAACCATAATTTTTGCTCAGTTATTTAATGATATTTATTTTTAGAGATCAATGTCAAAAACAATAGCCACAAAGCTGCCGCTTAAGCTAAAAACGAATCTACTCTTCTACAACTGACTTCCCTTTTTTCCTCCTCCAAGCTAACTTTTTTATTAAGCATCAGACTAGTCAGCCTTTTTCTTTCTTTTTTTTCTGAATATTCTCTTCATTTTCCTCAATAAAAGGGAGGTCATTCCCAGTTATACAGCCTGCAGCTTGATATAATGCCTCCAGGAGGAGCCATTCTAGTACGATGAAAGGAAAAATAAAATGAAATTACAGTGTGGAAATGTCATGTTTATAAGTTACAAACCCACAAGAGAGGCTAGAAAATCTCGCCAGAGTCTTATTCATTTCAACCGGTTCTCTCGAGTGTGAATCATTATTGAATTATCTTTGCAAGTTCTTGTTTTTGACTAACTCTGGATGGATGATGTAACACATTTATCGCCTGCTCTATTTTAGGTGATTTTAAGGCCAAACTTTGTGCACACAGTCTTGATTAAAAAGCTTTTACTGAGCAAAAATTAAAATAGACGTTTCCCCAAAGAATAAAGTGCCCTTTATTCTCCCAGAAAGCACAGTGTTACACAGTGCACAAAGGCTGCACTACAGAGAATGGATTGACATATGGATAAATAGTCAGACACATAAATAAACTGATGGAAGAAAGGAATGTTGCATTACAGACAGAAGATATATGGTTGGATGGACGGATATTGTATAGAGAGATAGACGGAAAACTGAATCGATGAATGGGTACTTAGATAGATAGATGGTTGGATGGCTAGTTGAACAGACAAATGAAGGATAGATAGATGGATGGCCTGGATGAATGAATGGACGAATGAATGGACAATTGAATAGACAGGTGCACCGTGTTAAATTTATAGAAGGACGACTGAATGGATGGATGGATTGACAGACACATTTATAGGTGTATAGATAGATGATGCCTGAACAGACAGATGAAAGGATGAACAGATGGATGGATGGATGGATGGATGGTTGGATGGATGGACGGACAGACAGATGAATGGATGGAAGGATGACTGGATGGATGAACAGATAGATGGATAGGCTGATGGCTGGACAGACAAATACATAAATGAAAAGATGACTGACTGAATGAATGAATAGATCGACAGACAGGTTCACAGTTAAACAAATACCTTGATGGATGGACAGATAAATGAATTAAACAATGGATGGATGGATCAACAGAGATTTATTGGTGTATTGATGGAAGGACGACTGGATGGATGAACGGATAGACAGAAAGATTGACAGAGACTTCAAGATGAATAAATGGGCTGATGGGCGGACAGACAAACAAGTGAATGAAAAGATGACAGGAATGGCCCGGAAACTGACAGATAAAAAGATAGCTGTACAGATAAAAGACAAAAAATATAGAACTAGAAATGTTCATCTTATAGAGTGTGTTTGTTTTGTTTTGTTTTTACCCTGATTGTTGCTAACGATTTCCTGATAAGCTTTTGCTCTGTTCTGCACTTCATAATCTTCAGAAGCTCTGCTCAGGAGGTGAAGAAGAAAGAGTTGCAGCATTATTCTAAAGTGCTGCATGTTTATCCCCTATTAATTATGAGCATTAATTGAACCAGCTTTAAAGCGCATACGCATAAACTAGCCTTGTAACTTATTTTCATTTATGCAAATGCTTCTTAATGGAATAATAAACAGTATTATGTACTAAACAGTAAGCTCTCTCCCATATGTGAAATGAAGAAAGATAAATAAGTGCTTCATTAAGGAATAACAAAAATAAATAAATCAACAGCCAGACATACAATACAACGTCTTACCTTATGAAAACTTCGAAAGTAGGCAGCTTTTTCATCAGGGTATTTCTCTAATCGACGCGGCCCTTTACTCGATGCTTTTTTGAACACGAGCCAGCATCGCCTGAAAATCTGTCAAAAATAAAACCATTACAAAGGGTAAAATTCAGTTTTATACATGCGTGCATCACTTTTCTTACAGCCAGAATAATTATTCGAATTTGCTAACAAGGAATTGTAAATATCGTTATAAACTAATAAAACCGTGTCTCATAGGGGTCTGAATTTATTTGTTTTTTCCTACTCCCTTTATTTTCCATTCTTGACTATTTATAAATGCGACTCAGGTCTGGTGAAGACATCTAGAATTATGGGATTGGCGTCTCTGAGAAGAGCACACGCTCTTTTATTGCTGCTTTATGAGGCATCATTAAAGTTGATAAAAAAGGGGGGAAAAAATGCTTATACAACAAATGCTAGCAAATTAGACGGTCTATTGTTAGTGAAAAATCTAAATGCCGTGTGAGTTTAATCCTGTTTATCGATTTGTCTTCTGCACTGCAATGTCTCAATCACAGTTCATCCTTTTTTCATTTCTCACATATTGATTAAAGAGACTCTTCAGCTCCAAATTCCCCGTAGCAGGCCTGGAGATTTTCACAGATCAAGCGCTCTGATGTCACTTCAAGGTCAATTTACAACAGATTGTGGCTGAGAAAGTTGTCTATACACACTAACACACACAGACAGACATAGACACACACACACACACTCTCTCTCACAAAAGACTCCGGCTTGAACAATAGGCCAGATTGACGTAGCTGTATATCACGATATCCAGGATCATCTCACAAATCTGTATTTTTAAATGACAATAAATGAATTTCCCATTTTCTTTATCATGGTATATAGTCATACAGATATATCATCACACCTCTGCTGTCCTGTGTTTCATTCTGTCCACACTCTGTGGGCCAAATCAATAATCCAACAGCATCATAATTAACTAATGAGGTCAAAGCAGGACCGTTCACATCTGTTTAACATCTCTGATTTATTCACATAATAAAATGTCATATGTTAAAAACTGGCAGCGGTTTGGACTAAAGCAGTTTATGATGCATTAGAGAGGATGCTGGAAAACAGGGTAGCTGGATGAAAGCCATTTTCACTCCAATTCATTTCGTATACCTTCTCTCTCTCTCTCTCTCTCTCTCTCTCTCTCTGCCTCAAATATAAGAAATACAAACACAATAAATTACCAGGATAGAGTGATCACAACTCTGTGACAAATATGCCTTCGATTGTTAATACCAAAGCCATTTGTTTAGTGTATAAATATCTACAATCTATACTCACTGTCCACTTTATAAGGAACACCTGTGCATTCAAGCAGCCGTCCGTTCAACAAGTCATATGGAGACTGGATGCAAGATACGGCTACAGAGCTTCAGGTAAGGTTCACATCATATACAGAATGCAGAAGCAGTGTGATCTCTTTAACTTAACTGTGGTGATGGTGACAGATGGGCTGGTTTGGGGCTTTCAGATAATCCTGGGATTTTACATTTACATTTACATTTCTGGCGTTTGGCAGACACCTTTATCCAGAGCGACGTAAAAGTGCTTTGAAGTCTCTATCAATGAATACATTAAGACTGGTTCAGTAGGTCACAGACTTTCAGCCTAAAAACTATGTTGGGAAAAATTCTTATTTTAATTTTTTTTTTTATATATATATACATATACTCTATACATACAGAGGAGAATGGCCAGACTGACCACTCTTTACATATGTGCTGAAAAGAAAAGTATTTCAGAACACACAAAACTTCGAACCTATAGATGGGTGAGCTTCAAAAGCAGAAGTTCCGCTCCTGTCTGGAAAGAACAGGACTCTGAGGCACAGGAATCATGAGGATGGAGTTCACCTCAGGGTCTGAGATGCTTTTCTGCTCACCACGGTTGTAAAGAAAGATTATATGACTTACTATTATCCTTCCTGGCGGCTTGAACCAATCTGGGCCTTTTTCCTTCCTACTTTCATCAAAAAGGCATTTCCACCCACTCATGTTATGGTTTTACTCTTCCACATCAGTATGTTTAAAAACTCTGAAGACTGTTGTGTGTGAAAATCCCAGGAGATCCCAGCAGTTTCTGAAGTACTCAAACCAGCCATGGTTAAAGTCAACAAGCTCTTTTTCACATTTTCCCCCTATTCTGATGCTTGATGTGAACATTACCTTAAGCTATTGACCAACATCTGATTGATTTCATGCTTTGTCCTGCTGCCATATTGGAATATATTTTTTTTGTTCCATAAATAAAACCCTGCATTCTTTCCGTTCATCAGAAATAAATGCTTTAACTTCCATAGACGCTAACTTTAAAGATGCATCATGAACTGGCATTCAAAACAGATATATGTTAAACATACAGAACATAAAGAGAAATAACCTCAATTTAGAATTCAGTGCTGTTTCACGGTACATGTGCACTGCATACAGAGCGCATATATCTCCCACCTTCCTGGGGCGAGAGTGCTTGAGAGGTGCTATTTTTAGCTTTACAACTGTGCAGTTTGGGGTCGTACAGTATGGGGCTGTGTGTATAACCGCTGCGACTGCTATGATTCTGTGCATTTTGGGGAAGAATACATGGGATTTAGGAAAATGTGTAGAATCCATTGACCATCTTTGTGGTTTTTTTTTTTTTAATTATGCAATTATTATACTGTTCTAAATTTAGGCTTATCAGTGGTTTGAGTGTTAGGAAGTGACACACTCTTATAGGAAAATAATTAACAATAGTTTGGTGCAATGTGCATTAGGCAGGAATCACCATAAGGTCGATTATTTTCCAATAACGGCATGTCCCAATGTGTTTTATTCATCTTATCCTACAATCATTTGGCAATGATTACAATTAAGAGCAACATGTTATAGCTTTTCCAGTTACAGTTAAAATCTTGTGGAACATCAGCAAAACGACCACAAAGACAACAACCACGATTTGTATGCTTTGTATCCTTTGTTAAATATCATCGTAATTAAAAAAAATCGATGTATTACTAAGCTTAGATTATGTAGATATAGTCTCAGTCGTTTCTATGGACACCAGATCATATTAGAAGGGCTGCACTTGATATTGGAATAAAAGTCAGAATTTTGCAGTGACTATAAATGGTGTCACGTGAATATTTAGGGCAACAAATCAGGGAAATGGTTTTGTGAACAGCTTCGATTGGCTGTAAAGCGCCTGTGAAAAAGAAACTCGCTCTAACCGTGCAGTGCCTTTTAGGATTAATATTCAAACACATTCTCCATTTCCTAATGCTGACAGCCAATACTCATTTGCGTGATGCATTGTGCGCGCTTTCCGCTGCTCTTCATCACCATTCGGATCCACTGGCGAGATTAATTTGTTTACCAAGCTGGTGTAGTGAATTAAGAAGAACAAAGCTGTGTGAGGATGCAGTGTAATTGTGCAGTGTAGGAAAATATTCCACCTGTGTCCCATATTTCACTGAAGGTTAAGTGTTACAACCAACAAGAGCTACAACCTACAGGATAAGAAGGAAACCAAGATGGTATTAATTCCTCTATGGATGAACATTTCGATGGATTTTTGCAGATTGTAGGCTGGCACAGCATTATTCATTTACTGATAATGCAGCTGAGCTTGTGTTTGGGATAGAAGTAGAATTTCAGAGCACGATAACTGACTTTTGACTTCTTAATGTCTTTCTTAGGGGTTTGGATCTGTGAAGAAACAAGATCTCATCACATTCCTGTATATATATATATATATATATATATATATATATATATATATATATATATATATATATATATACAGGAATGTGATATATATATATATATATATATATATATATATATATATATATATATATATATATATATATATATACATGTATATGTATATGTATATGTATGTATATGTATATATACAGCTCTGGAAAAAAATAAGAGAGCACTGCCCAATCTCCAGATTTGAACCCTATTGAAAACCTCTGGAATGTCATCAAGAGGAAGGTGGATGGTCACAAACCATCAATCAAAGCTGAGCTGTTTGCTTTTTTGCAAAAAGAGTGGTATAAAGTTCCCCAACAGCAATGTGAGAAACTGGTGGAGAGCATGGAGCAAAAAACACATGCAAATCGGGGTTACTCCACCAAATACTGATTTCTTAATGTTATTTAGCTGAAGCATTAATTTGTTTACAAATTATTTGCATTTTGTTTTATTTGAGTTATTTAAGCTCTGCAAATACTGCATGATCTCGGGTTATTTTGATGTGTTGTCATTTCCTTTAAATATACACTCTAAATAACAATAGTTATATTCTGAATTTAGGAGAAATATTGTCAGAAGAAAACAGAAGAAACTGACTATTTTGCAGTGGTCTCTTATTTTTTTCCAGAGCTGTATATGCCTCATCACATGCCTTATGATACATATGTTATATATGAAAGAAAGACAAAATGCCTATATATATATATATATATATATATATATATTGTGTGTGTGTGTGTGTGTGGCAGTAACTCCTGCTGATACTGTTAGATTTATGGATTTGGTGATGAGCCCATAGATGACGGTTTATTAAACGGATGGTTTATTAAAAGTCTGAGCCAAGAGCGACAATACTGTGCTTATACACCATTAAGGTCCCAGATGCACAGCATGTTCTGGACTATATCATGGTCTATAATATCAGATGTGTGATATTTACATTTCTATGACATTCTGAGTATCTGCTGAAATCATGCTGATAAAGCACCAGTGGAATGCTATTTTAAGCAACAAATAACACTAGGCAATGCTAATCCAGCAGGTGATAGCATAGTAGTGTAGTGTGTAAGATTGCACTTTCCGCTTTCCTCATTTTTCATTTCAATTAATGTAAAAATTAACGTGACCTAACAAATCTAAAGACATTAGCAATCACATCATAAAAACTGTCAGAAGAGACACGGACATATCATTAGTGATTTATTTAGCTTGGAAACAATGTCCATGTTCAGCGCAATCCTTCAACAGCACTGCTAATTTCAATATTTTTGACTAATCATCAGTCTAGGTATTTAATCTGCATCCGTCACGTGCCTGAGTCAGGCTGCCGCTGATGTGTGCAGCTCCATCTGTGAGAACAGGCGTGCTTTTTAATTTAATTATGAGACGCACTGCACTCAGAAAGAAAGATTTGCCGTTATTATTTCACCAAAATTTTGGTTCAATGACAAAGAAAGTGCTGACGATCAGTCATATTGTGAACGGGGGTTCTAGTCGTTGAACACCTTATGGCCACTACAGTAACAAATTCTCCAGCAAGTTTCTGACGAAAGCTCGGTACACACCAAATGACCCGAGGAGCATCGAAAGAACAGTCATGCAAATGACAGCAAAAGACATTTGGTCGTATAATCCTGTGCAGAATGTAGGATTACGGGAAAAAAAATAGTAAAGCAAAACCCGGATATATTGTTAAATCCTTGAGCATACTTACATCAAAGTGAAGATAAATATCATGCAGTGAAGGAGATACTGTTCTCTGAAAACACTAGCAGAGCTTCCTTTATTACTGATTGCTGGGCATGAGCTTAACAACTCGTTTTATTGACTGTAAAAGGATCCAGGTGGTGCTCAGTGTGAAAGCCACGGCTAAGGTCCACAGAGGAGAGCACACAAGGAAGACAATACAACAACCTGCACACAGGGGATGGAACTGAATATATTGAGAACTGAGAATGAACTAATCATGGCTTTTATAAGGATATAACTACTGGTACAAATAGGAGGTGTGCTGTTTGTTTATTCGGTTTATCTGGTATCCAGGAGACACATATCAGCACTGGTAGTAGAACTGGTATCCCAAGTGGAACTGGTTTTATAACTGGTATCCCAGGTGGCACTAGTACTAGAACTATTATTCCAAGTGGAACTGGTATTAGAACTGGTATCCCAGGTGGCACTTGTACTAGAACTGGTATCCCACGTGGCACTGGTACTGATACCAAAACTGGTATCCTAAGTGGCACTAGTACTAGAACTGGTATCCCACGTGGCACTGATACTGATACTAAAACTGGTAACCCAAGTGGCACTGACACTAGAACCGGTATCCAAGGTGGAACTGGTATTAGAACTGGTATCTCAAGTGGAACTGGTATTAGAATTGGTATCCCAGGTGACACTGGTACTGATATTCAAACTGCTATCCCAGTTGAACCTGGTACTGGTATTAAAACTCGTATTCCAAGTGTCATTGGTACTATAACTGGTATCCCAGTTTGCACTGGTACTAAAAATAGTGTCCCAAGTGGCACTGGTACTGATACTAAAACTGGTGTCCCAAGTGACACTAGTACTATAACTGGTATCCCCGGTTGCACTGGTACTAAAAATAGTGTCCCAAATGGCACTGGTACTGATACTCAAACTGGTATCCGGCGACACTGTTATCAGAACTGGTATCCCAAGTGGCACTGGTACTAGAACTGGTATCCCAGGTGGCACTGGTACTAAAACTGGTATCCCAAGTGGCACTGGT
Source organism: Hemibagrus wyckioides (assembly GCF_019097595.1). Lineage (NCBI taxonomy): Eukaryota > Metazoa > Chordata > Actinopteri > Siluriformes > Bagridae > Hemibagrus > Hemibagrus wyckioides. The sequence goes on along the minus strand of NC_080732.1, from coordinate 6,421,534 downwards.
ATCCCAAGGGGCACTGGTACTAGAACTGGTATCCCAGTGGTGTCAGAATTAAGAGATATTCAAGCTGGTATGGGGGTAAGGGTGATGTGGGAAGTATGGAGAGAGGAAAACAAGAACACAAGGAGAGAGAGGGACCGAGAATAAGAAAAATGAAGAACAGATGTAAGGAAGCACAAAAGGAAACTAGGGAACTGTGAAAAAGAAAAGAAAAGTAAAGAAACGAAAAGAAAACAAAAGAAAAAATCTTTCCACATCCACTTTGGCTTTAAATCCACAATTCAGATATACAAAGCAATAAACAGATACAGCGAGAGATAATGGTCTCGTGTTACACACTGACCATGCACAATGCAGAGATACGTACACTCGTGATCATGGACAATACTCCTGTCAATCTTGAAAGCGCTGAAACAAACATCCTGTCACACCTAGTCCAAGCTCTCAGCCCATGTGAGATCACCACGCTTGAAATCCTGCATTCCTGTCATGCATCATCCACACAGCCAGAGAGCTGACACGACTTCTTCAGTCAGACGGCTCACACACCGGGGGGATCCGCACAATGAGGGGAACAATGCTTGATAGCCTGGAGGAGATTTTCCGAGATGACTGAGAGAAATGAGGTTGTACTTAGATGACTTCCTGACCCGGGCTAAAGCCTGAGAAAGCACTGGTGCAGATATCACCGACGAGACCATTTACACCAGCGGCACAAGATAAAAGGCCAGAGAAAATGAAGGCAGAGAGTCAGAGTGTCCTGGGAACCACACTGTGAAACAGATGCACTTGAAAAGCCACAATGCTGCTGCAGAGAGGTTGTTATAGACAGGAAGAAAGGCTTCTATAATGGTGACATTGTCCAACATCAAGCCCCCAATCAAAATGTAAGCAACATTTACGATTAGAAAAGAAGCATGAAGAAGCTTTGCTTTCTGAATTAAAATTTAAAGCTTTAAACTTAAGTGTTGGTTGCAGCTAGCAATCATCTCCTTTTTTAGATGCTATGGCATTGGCATGAATTGCTCCAAAGTGTGGACCCCGGACACCGACAAGTCTCTACGCTCACAAAACTGAAGTGCACTCACACCTGGCGCTTTCTCTGCACACTCCCTTCACTGCTTGTGCTTGTAAATGGATGCTGAGATGTAGTACCTCCTTGTGATTTTCATAGCCCAAATTTAAATACGTTTTTTTTTTGTGTGGTGCCTGTTCATTTGTGTAATGATGTATGCTAAGCTTACATATCCCAAATCACACTAGTGACACTGGTATCTGTAGTGGTACACTAGTAACACTGGTATCAGAACTGGCATCCCGAAGAACACTGGTATACAGACTGGTATCCCAAGCAACACTGGTATCAGAATTAGAATCCCAAGCAAAACTGCTATCAGAACTGGTACCCCAAGCAACACTGGTTATCCGAAGCAACAATGGTACCTGAACTGGTATCCCAAGTGACACTAGTATCTGAACGGGTATCCCAAGTGACATTGGTATCCTGACTGGTATCCCAAGCGACACTGTTATCAGAACTGGTATCAGAACCAGCATCCCAATTGACACTGGTATTTTGACTGGTATCCCAAGTGAACTGGTATTTTGACTGTTATCCTAAGCAACACTGGTGTCAGAAATGGTATCCCGAGTGACACTGGTATCCCAACTGGTATCCCAAGTGACAGCGGTATCAGAACTAGAATCCCAAGCAAAACTGGCATCAGAACTGGTACCTCAAGCAATGCTGGTATTAGAACTGTTATCTGAAGCGACAATGATATCAGAACTGGTATCCCAAGCAACACTGATACCTGAACTGGTATCCCAAGCGACATTGGTATCCTGACTGGTATCCCAAGCGACACTGGTATCAGAACTGGTGTCCCAAGTGACACTGGTATCAGAACTGGCATCCCAATTGACATTGATATTTTGACTGGTATCCCAAGTGACACTGGTATTTTGACTTTTATCCTAAGTAACACTGGTATTAGGACTGGTTTCTGGAGCGACACTGGTATCTAGAGCTATCTAAGCTTACGTACATATCAGAAATCACACTAGTGTTTGGACTAGTATCCAAAGTGACACTGGTATCTGTACTGGTATGCTAGTGACAGTTGTATCAAAACTGGTATCCCAAGTGGCACTGTTATCATAACTGGTATCCCAAGTGACACTGGTATCAAAACTGGCATCCCAAGTGACACTGGTATCAAAACTGGCATCCCAAGTGACACTGGTATCAGACCCAGTTTCCCAAAAGACACCGCTGTCAAAAAAACAGTTTATACAGGTTCATTTCTTCGGAAATAAATGCAGTGAAAGACTGATGTAATAAACGTGTGACATCCTTTTCCCAGTGAAAACGAAGCAGAAGTGGTTACTCGAAAAGCTTTAATAATGCCATGTGAGAACTGCTGTGTGTCTCGGCTGTTGACTCGTGATCTGATCGACCGGGACATTTGTGTGGGTCTAAGAGAATGAGTAAATGAACAGAGGATCGGGGTTGAATTCGAAGCACTGCTAAAGGAAATTCACTACAACTGTTTAACATGTTTGTTTGTTTTCCACTAGAGTAGGCAAAGTGCTGTCTGCCCTCTTCTACATACATGACCTCATTGGTGCCTATGATTGGCTATATCACTGTGATTGACAGAACAGAGAGAGAGAGAGAGAGAGAGACTACACTTTTCCTCCCACACAGTAAGATGAGCATTTTTTTCAAGCCTGGCTCCTGGCCACGGATGGCTGTGGCATCATTTGGATTCTGCAATCTCCTGATGATATGGTGAATGCATTTCTACTGCACTCAGAAGCCCCTGAATCAGCTTCTGCTGTAACTATGGAAAAAGATGACTAGCCAAACTAGTAAAAATTAACAGCCATGCAACCCCTAAACACTAGTAATAAAATGTGCAGTGTTTATTAAGCTACTAATACGTTGAAGCCTTTATGTATTCACTCACCAGACACACTTCTACATGATGTATGCTGCAAATGCTCCATTTTTAATCGAGGTATATTAGTGCTATATCCTTTTAAAATATTGTATGAGGTCTTTTAATCAGAGTTTCCAGGCAGACCCTCCAGGATTTCGCTGAGCTTTATTTAATTTCTTGTTTTTGATTTTGATTTTACTGATTTTTATTTATTTATTTATTTTTTGCTTTAATTATTTTTTCTTTTAAACTTACTACACATGACTCAAATCGAGGGATTTTGGCTGTTTTGATGCCATCAGCTCGAATCTACAGAAATTTTGTATACTTTTTTAAAGAATATCGCTAAGTTGGATCGATTTGGAAGAGACATGACAGAAAGTCAGAATAGTTTAGTACATGAAATAGAACAGCACAAATTCTAAAAAATTAAAGTTTTATCATTTTGATTTTCTGAATTTATAGAATCCTGTAGAAAGCTGCCTTGTGACCATTGCAAATAAAATTCATTCTACACCTTCATGTTTAAATGTACAAATAATTTTTTTAATTTAAATATTAATAAGTTAAATAAATGACGAAAAAGAAGAAATCAACAAAATATAGTGTCTGATTAATAAAAAAAAAATGATGCAATTTGACATAGACGAGACAGAAAGTCGAAATGATTTTAAACTTGTGTCCCATTAGACAAATCTTTGTGCTTCGGGCTAAATGTGTATTATGGTTAGGTCACATGATGTGTTTTGGCCTAAATCCATGGAATTCTGCGTTTCCTGCGATCACAAATTCCCTGATCGGGGATGTCAATGTCAGGTCCTGGATCGCTTCCATCCTTCACAGATTTGTGTTTACTTCTTCTAACACACCAAAGTCAGCTCATGCAGACCTTGGGAATTAGTTGATGAGTTGACTCAGGTGTGGTGAATGGGGTCGAGAGCAGAGCTGTGCAGTGAGGCGCTCTTCCAGGAATTGAGTCTGACATCCACGGTTTATAGGAATACTTAAGCGTTTGGAGCTTATGTGTGATTATCACTGCCAAACTTTTAAACCACATGGCTGCTGAACCTGCGATTAGGTTTGTTTGTTTGTTTGTTTTCTGACATGACTTCTAGTTGTGAGACAAATCACAGGTTTATATTTCAAGAACCAGGCTTAGTCCTCCGCATGTGAATGCCCTCCCTTACGAATTTTCGTCTGAAGAATTGAAATTTTGCAAGAAAGAAAGAAAGAAAGAAAACACAAATTGAAGGAGGAAGTAAGAAAAGATGGAGGAGAGCAAAAAGGAAGGAAAGTGGGAAATGTAAAAACAGGTAATGAAGTATGAAAAAGGTGTAGGACAGAAAGAAAGAAAGAAAGAAAGAAAGAAAGAAAGAAAGAAAGAAAGAAAGAAAGAAAGAAAGAAAGAAAGAAAGAAAGAAAGAAAGAAAGAAAGAAAGAAAACACAAATTGAAGGAGGAAGTAAGAAAAGATGGAGGAGAGCAAAAAGGAAGGAAAGTGGGAAATGTAAAAACAGGTAATGAAGTATGAAAAAGGTGTAGGACAGAAAGAAAGAAAGAAAGAAAGAAAGAAAGAAAGAAAGAAAGAAAGAAAGGGAGGTACTAAATGGAGAAAGAAAGAAAGAAAGAAAGAAAGAAAGAAAGAAAGAAAGAAAGAAAGAAAGAAAGAAAGAAAAGGAAGATTAAAAGAGAAAGATACAAAAAGAAAGAAAGAAAGAAAGAAAGAAAGAAAGAAAGAAAGAAAGAAAGAAAGAAAGACAAATTGAAGAAGGAAGTAAAAATGATAGAGGAGAGCAAAAAGGAAGGACAGGGGTAAAAGTAAAAACAGGTAATGAAGGATGAAAAGGGTGTAGGTCTGACAGATGGAAGGAAGGAAGGAAGGAAGGAGATTAAAAAGAGAAAGATATAAAAAGAAAGAAATAAAAAGAAAGAACAAACAATTGAACATACAAAAGAAAGAAAGAAAGAAAGAAAGAAAGAAAGAAAGAAAGAAAGAACATTAGAAATTTATGGAGAAAAGAAGGAAAATGAGATAGAAGAAATAAGAAAAGAAGGAAATTAGGAGGAGTTGCCTTCACCATGCGTTCAAAAGCTAGGTGATTTTTCATGTTTTTTTGTGGACAGATTGGTGTTGTGGGTGGTCTGTTCTATTTTTAGCCCAAGCTTGGTGGCACGACTTCCTGTGAGGACCCTTGACATGGAATGCTTGGCTTGGGTCAGTTCTTTGTAAGCGGCCATACAGTTTACATACGCTTCGTATTGGTAATATTTTTGGGAGGCTGGAACGGATTATCTGCATTTACATTATTTCTTCCGTAATACACATTGTGCTTTTTTTCCTTTTGGTAAAAAACTCCTTGAATTGGTGAAACTTTTAAACTCTTATCAGTGAAGACACACGTCATTATTTTCATGATAGCTGTCCTGCATGTGAATTGAAGAAGGCTTTGGCTGAATGTGTGTAGTGATGATGTCACACAATGGCTCAAATCTGCGGAAAATCTGCTGTAATTCAGATAAATTGCAAGATCTCTGGGTTTGATTGCTTTTGCCTTCATGTCGCTGAAATTCCGGAGCGAATGCTTAATGATATAAGATGGCAGACATGACACAGAGTGTTTCTGTAGGTAACACAGTGTAATAAAAACACATTATTGATTAAACTAATTTGACTGGGAAACATACTGAAGTGTCTGTGCTGCGGTAATCACACACAGCCTGAGAATTTTCTGGAAAATGCTGGAGTATTGGGAGTATTCCTCTCCTCCTCTTTCCCTTGTTTTTCTCATTCTCGCTCTGTCCTGCTTTCCTGCTCCTGCTGTGTGAGACTGAGATGAGCTAATGAGATGACCTTCACCTCTGCTTGCTAGTGCCTGGCAGAGCACAATACACACACACACACTCTCACACACTCTCTCACACACACTCTCACACACACAGTCAGAAATGTGAAAAGGTCAGACGTTACTTTCCCGGGATCTTTGCAGTGTGTATAAACCTGCACATGGCACAGATTTTACTGGAGATTAGAGCTAGATGATAACAGCTACAGTGTTTATTGTTCAATCAATATTTCAAATCTAAAGGGTTTTATTACATTCAGAAAAAAAACAACCTTTTTTTGATCAGTTTTCTTTAAACTGATCATAAACAAGCCTTGACTTTAATATTTCAAACATATGAAGGAAGGAAGGAAAGAAAGAAAGAAAGAAAGAAAGAAAGAAAGAAAGAAAGAGCACAAATTGAAGGACGAAGTAAGAAAAGATCGCAAAAAGGAAGGAGTTGTGGGAAAAGGAAATAAAGTGGTGAAAAAGGTGTAGTACAAAAAAACCAAGGGAAGAAAGGGAGGAAGGAAGGATGGATGGATGGATGGATGGGTGGATGGACAAGAGGAAGGAAGGAAGGAAGGAAGGAAGGAAGGATAGATGGATAAATGGATAAGAGGAAGAAAGGAAGGAAGGAAGGATTGAGGGAGGAAGGAAGGGATAGAGGATGGATGGATGGATGGATGGATGGATGGACAAGAGGAAGGAAGGATGGATAGATGGATAAATGGATAAGAGGAAGTAAGGAAGGAAGTACAGAAGGAAGGATTGAGGGAGGGAGGAAGGGATAGAGGATGGATGGATGGACAAGAGGAAGGAAGGATGGATAGATGGATAAATGGATAAGAGGAAGTAAGGAAGGAAGTACAGAAGGAAGGATTGAGGGAGGGAGAAAGGGATAGAGGAAGGATGGATGGATGAATGGATGGACAAGAGGAAGGAAGGAAGGATGGATGGATGGATAAGAGCAAGGAAGGAAGGAAGGAAGGAAAGAAAGAAAGAAAGAAAGAAAGAAAGAAAGAAAGAAAGAAAGAGTAATTTACAGAGAAAGTAATGAAGATAAAATGGAAGAAAGAAGAAAAGAGAATTGAGGAAATGAAAGGATGAAGGGTGTCCACATATTTCTGGCCAGGCAGTGGCTGGTAAATAAAGAGCCGGTGTCAGAGTGAGGAGCCGGGTTCAGTGAGAGAGGTGAAGAGTGTACAGTGGTGTAGGAACAAGCTGAACTAGAACGAGACTCAGGTGAAGAACAGAAACACAGGATTTATTCTACAGATTTAATCCGTGTGCAAGAAGAAGAACAAAAAAACAGAATAAAGCAGCAGACAATAAATCTGTTTTTATAAATCCTGTGTATCAGAGACGTAGCTAAGTGCTTCAGACGTCTGAATGAAAACTGCAACCCTGAAAAGCGTCTTTTATTTCTGTCCCAGAATTCAGAAGAAACATTGAAGTGCCCTGTAGTAGCCCTGAGTGACCTGCAGAAGCTCCAAGTGACCTGCAGAAGCTCCGAGTGATCTGCAGAAGCTCTGAGTGATCTGCAGAAGCTCCGAGTGACCTGCAGAAGCTCCGAGTGACCTGCAGAAGCTCCGAGTGACCTGCAGAAGCTCCGAGTGACCTGAAGAAGCTCCGAGTGACCTGAAGAAGCTCCGAGTGACCTGCAGAAGCTCTGAGTGACCTGCAACTTCAGCCTCTAATGTTCCAGTGCTTTCAGATCCAGTTTTATGAAAGCACTTCCTTTCACATTTAAACACTGCTTTTGTCCATCACTTTAATGAAGAGCCTGTATTTCTGTTGTTTTGTATTGAAAGAAAGAAAGAAAGAAAGAAAGAAAGAAAGAAAGAAAGAAAGAAAGAAAGAAAGAAAGAAAGGAGGGATGGAAGGAAGGAAGGAAGGTAGGAATGGAAAGGGAGGTACTAAATGGACAAAGAAAGAAAGAAAGAAAGAAAGAAAGAAAGAAAGGGAGGGAGGGAGGGAGGGAAATGGAGGTACTAAATGGAGAAAGAAAGAAAGAAAGAAAGAAAGAAAGAAAGAAAGAAAGAGGTGTTGAAGTGAAGCTCTGAGTGACCTGCAGAAGCTCTGAGTGGAGGGATGGAGGGAGGGTGTGATGGTGGAAGAAAGGAAGGAAGGAAGGAAGGAAAGGAAAGGAAGGAAGGGAGGGAGGGAGGGAAGGAAGGAAGGAAGGAAGGAAGGAAGGAAGGAAGGAAGGTTGTTGTCAGCAGAAGTGTTGAAGTGACCTGTAGTAGCCCTGAGTGACCTGTAGAACCTGAAGCTTCAGCCTCTAATGTTCCAGTGCTTTCAGATCTGGTTTCATCAAAGTGCTTCCTTTCACATGGAAACACTGCTTTTGTCCATCACTTTAATGAAGCGCCTGTATTTCTGTTGTTTTGTATTGTTGAGCTCCTGTGTGTGTGTATGTGTGTGTGTGTGCGTGTGTGTGTGTGCGTGTGTGTGCGCGTGTGTGTGTTGCATTTCTGCTGTTTTTCAAGCACCTGATTCATAATTAAATAGTGCACTACAGAGTGAGGCTTCTTCAGGACGCAGTCTTTGATATATTAGTGTGCAATCAGAGAGATCCAGTCCATATTTAATAAAAAAGTGAGTGAGACAGAGTGGACTGCAGTGGACCACTGAAATGCAGTTAGAAATGACACAAGATTGTAGAGAGGGATAAAAAAAAACGAGCAAAATAATTTCCCAAAAAAAGAAAGCAGTAGAATGTTTTTATTAGCGATGGATCAGTAGAGACACGTGTACACAGACTCACAGACATGGAGGGAAGGAGGAAAAGATGGAAGAGAGTAAAAAGGAAAGAATTTGGGAAAGGGAAATAAAGGGAAAGAAGAAGAAGAAAAAAGGTGTAGGACAGAAAAAGAAAGAAAGAAAGAAAGAAAGAGAGAGAGAGAGAGAGAAAGAAAGAAAGAAAGAAAGAAAGAAAGAAAGAAAGAAAGAAAGAAAGAAAGAAAGAAAGAAAGAAAGAAAGGACACAAATTGAAGGAAGCAAGAAAAGATGGAAGAGAGCAAAAAGGAAAGAATCTGAGAAAAGGAAATAAAGGCAATTAAGAATGAAAAAAGGTAGAATGAAGGAAGGAAGGAAGGAAGGAAGGAAGGAAGGGAGAGGAAATGAAAGGAAAGAGATAAGAAGTAAAGAAAAAAATGAAGAGAGAAAGAAAGAAAGAAAGAAAGAAAGAAAGTAATTTGGAAAAAGGAAATAAAGGCAATTAAGAATGAAAAAGGTGGATGGATGGATGGATGGATGGATGGAAGGAAGGAAAGGAAATGGATATTAAGTAAAGAAAGAAAGAAAGAAAGAAAGAAAGAAAGAAAGAAAGAAAGAAAGAAAGAAAGAAAGAAAGGACACAAATTGGAGGAAGCAAGATGAGATGGAAGAGAGTAAAAAGGAAAGAATTTGAGAAAAGGCAATTAAGAATGAAAAAAGGAGGAAGGAAGGAAGGAAGGAAAGGAAAGGAAAGAAAAGAAAAAATGAAGAAAGAAAGTAAGAAAGAAAGAAAGAAAGAAAGAAAGAAAGAAAGAAAGAAAGAAAGAAAGAAAGAAAGAAAGAAAGAACACAAATTGAAGGAGGAAGCAAGAAAAGATGGAAGAGAGTAAAAAGAAAAGAATTTGGGAAAAGGAAATAAAGGGAAAGAAGAATGGGCCACAGCTCTGGTGTCCTGCAGTCGGTCACTGAACAGTCCGGCTCTGTGCTTTAACACAGGCCTGAATTCCCTGCACTCACACCAGCAGCCATGCACTTTGTGTGTTTGTCTACGCCACACTCCAGAGCCACTTCATTTAAATGCTAAGTAGTTTTTTGCACTGTAACAAATTGTTTATCTGCACACATACCCCAACAGCTAAAAAAAAAGCCCACCATCTCGAGGGAGCATGTAGGGCACACTAACCTTTAGCGAGGAACATTAGTTAAAATGTCAAAAATCAGGCAGGAGCTGCACATGCACACAGGGACGCTACAAAAATAGCAGAGAAATAATGTCAAAACGCAAATGTAGGTCAATATTGGGGTTTCTCAGTTGTTTGGCTGCAACAGCGCGCAAACACGTCCTTGTTTTGAAGCAAGGACATTCGTCCACCTTTCTCCTCCATGCAGGAGGAACAGAAGCTTCCAGAAAAAACTGGAGCTGTGCTTTTTATTCATCCGCTGCCAGGCCAGGACCAGACCTGTGGGGGTTTTTAATGCCTGCTATAAAAAAAAACTACTCTGGAACAGAATTCTTAAACTTGATAAGAAAGAATATTTTGATGATGTCATCACACGATGATGATGATGATGATGATGATGTCATCACACGATGATGATGATGTCATCACACGATGATGATGATGATGATGTCATCACACGATGATGATGATGTCATCCTAAGCAAAGCTGGAAGATAAGAGTCTACACTTGAGGCTACAAACAGAAATGCAAATAAGGAAGGAAGGAAGGAAGGAATGTAAAGAGAGAAAATGGACAAAGAAAGAAAGAAAGAAAGAAAGAAAGAAAGAAATGCAAAGAGAGATACTAAATGGACGAAGGAAGGAAGGAAGGAAGGAAAAGGGAGAAACATTGAGAAAGAAAGAAAGAAAGAAAGAAAGAAAGAAAGAAAGGAAAAGGGAGATACTAAATGGACAAAGAAAGAAAGAAAGAAAGAAAGAGAGAAAGAAAGAATGTAAAGGGAGATACTAAATGGACAAAGAAAGAAAGAAAGCAAGAAAGAAAGAAAGGAAGAATGTAAAGGGAGATACTAAATGGACAAAGAAAGAAAGAAAGAAAGAAAGAAAGAAAGAAAGAAAGAAAGAAAGAAAGCAAGAAAGAAAGAAAGAAAGGAAGAATGTAAAGGGAGATACTAAATGGACAAAGAAAGAAAGAAAGAAAGAAAGAAAGAAAGAAAGAAAGAAATGCAAAGAGAGATACTAAATGGACGAAGGAAGGAAGGAACGAAAAGGGAGAAACATTGAGAAAGAAAGAAAGAAAGAAAGAAAGAAAGGAAAAGGGAGATACTAAATGAACAAAGAAAGAAAGAAAGAAAGAAAGAAAGAAAGAAAGAAAGAATGTAAAGGGAGATACTAAATGGACAAAGAAAGAAAGAAAGAAAGAAAGAAAGAAAGAAAGAAAGAAAGGAAAAGGGAGATACTAAATGGACAAAGAAAGAAAGAAAGAAAGAAAGAAAGAAAGAAAGAAAGAAAGAATGTAAAGGGAGATACTAAATGGACAAAGAAAGAAAGAAAGCAAGAAAGAAAGAAAGGAAGAATGTAAAGGGAGATACTAAATGGACAAAGAAAGAAAGAAAGAAAGAAAGAAAGAAAGAAAGAAAGAAAGAAAGAAAGAAAGGAAAAGGGAGATACTAAATGGACAAAGAAAGAAAGAAAGAAAGAAAGAAAGAAAGAAAGAAAGAAAGAAAGAATGTAAAGGGAGATACTAAATGGACAAAGAAAGAAAGAAAGCAAGAAAGAAAGAAAGGAAGAATGTAAAGGGAGATACTAAATGGACAAAGAAAGAAAGAAAGAAAGAAAGAAAGAAAGAAAGAAAGAAAGAAAGGAAGAATGTAAAGGGAGATACTAAATGGACAAAGAAAGAAAGAAAGAAAGAAAGAAAGAAATGCAAAGAGAGATACTAAATGGACGAAGGAAGGAAAAGGGAGAAACATTGAGAAAGAAAGAAAGAAAGAAAGAAAGAAAGAAAGAAAGAAAGAAAGAAAGGAAAAGGGAGATACTAAATGAACAAAGAAAGAAAGAAAGAAAGAAAGAAAGAATGGAAAGGGAGATACTAAATGGACAAAGAAAGAAAGAAAGAAAGAAAGAAAGAAAGAAAGAAAGAAAGAAATGCAAAGAGAGATACTAAATGGACGAAGGAAGGAAGGAAGGAAAAGGGAGAAACATTGAGAAAGAAAGAAAGAAAGAAAGAAAGAAAGAAAGGAAAAGGGAGATACAAAATGGACAAAGAAAGAAAGAAAGAAAGAAAGAAAGAAAGAAAGAAAGAAAGAAAGAAAGGAAAAGGGAGATACTAAATGGACAAAGAAAGAAAGGAAAAGGGAGATACTAAATGGACAAAGAAAGAAAGAAAGAAAGAATGTAAAGGGAGATACTAAATGGACAAAGAAAGAAAGAAAGCAAGAAAGAAAGAAAGGAAGAATGTAAAGGGAGATACTAAATGGACAAAGAAAGAAAGAAAGAAAGAAAGAAAGAATGTAAAGGGGGATACTAAATGGACAAAGAAAGAAAGAAAGAAAGAAAGGAAAAGGGAGATACTAAATGGACAAAGAAAGAAAGAAAGAAAGAAAGAATGTAAAGGGAGATACTAAATGGACAAAGAAAGAAAGAAAGCAAGAAAGAAAGTAAAGGGAGATACTAAATGGACAAAGAAAGAAAGAAAGAAAGAAAGAAAGAAAGAAAGAAAGAAAGAAAGAAAGAAAGAAAGAAAGGAAGAATGTAAAGGGAGATACTAAATGGACAAAGAAAGAAAGAAAGAAAGAAAGAAAGAAAGAAAGAAAGAAATGCAAAGAGAGATACTAAATGGACGAAGGAAGGAAGGAAGGAAAAGGGAGAAACATTAAGAAAGAAAGAAAGAAAGAAAGAAAGAATGTAAAGGGAGATACTAAATGGACAAAGAAAGAAAGAAAGAAAGAAAGAAAGAAAGGAAAAGGGAGATACTAAATGGACAAAGAAAGAAAGAAAGAAAGAAAGAAAGAAAGAAAGAATGTAAAGGGAGATACTAAATGGACAAAGAAAGAAAGAAAGCAAGAAAGAAAGAAAGGAAGAATGTAAAGGGAGATACTAAATGGACAAAGAAAGAAAGAAAGAAAGAAAGAAAGAAAGAAAGAAAGAAAGAAAGAAAGAAAGAAAGAAAGAAAGAAAGAAAGAAATGCAAAGAGAGATACTAAATGGACGAAGGAAGGAAGGAAGGAAAAGGGAGAAACATTAAGAAAGAAAGAAAGAAAGAAAGAAAGAAAGAAAGAAAGAAAGAAAGAAAGAAAGAAAGAAAGGAAAAGGGAGATACTAAATGAACAAAGAAAGAAAGAAAGAAAGAAAGAAAGAAAGAAAGAAAGAAAGAATGTAAAGGGAGATACTAAATGGACAAAGAAAGAAAGAAAGAAAGAAAGAAAGAAAGAAAGAAAGAAAGAAAGAAAGAAAGAAAGAAAGGAAAAGGGAGATACTAAATGGACGAAGGAAGGAAGGAAGGAAAAGGGAGAAACATTGAGAAAGAAAGAAAGAAAGAAAGGAAAAGGGAGATACTAAATGAACAAAGAAAGAAAGAAAGAAAGAAAGAAAGAAAGAAAGGAAAAGGGAGATACTAAATGGACAAAGAGAGAAAGAAAGAAAGAAAGAAAGAAAGAAAGAAAGAAAGAAAGAAAGAAAGAAAGAAAGAAAGGAAAAGGGAGATACTAAATGGACAAAGAAAGAAAGAAAGAAAGAAAGAAAGAAAGAAAGAAAGAAAGAAAGAAAGGAAAAGGGAGATACTAAATGAACAAAGAAAGAAAGAAAGAAAGAAAGAAAGAAAGAAAGAAAGAATGTAAAGGGAGATACTAAATGGACAAAGAAAGAAAGAAAGAAAGAAAGAAAGAAAGAAAGAAAGAAATGCAAAGAGAGATACTAAATGGACGAAGGAAGGAAGGAAGGAAAAGGGAGAAACATTGAGAAAGAAAGAAAGAAAGAAAGAAAGAAAGAAAGGAAAAGGGAGATACTAAATGGACAAAGAAAGAAAGAAAGAAAGAAAGAAAGAAAGAAAGAAAGGAAAAGGGAGATACAAAATGGACAAAGAAAGAAAGAAAGAAAGAAAGAAAGAAAGAAAGAAAGAAAGAAAGAAAGAAAGAAAGAAAGGAAAAGGGAGATACTAAATGGACAAAGAGAGAAAGAAAGAAAGAAAGAAAGAAAGAAAGGAAAAGGGAGATACTAAATGGACAAAGAAAGAAAGAAAGAAAGAAAGAAAGAAAGGAAAAGGGAGATACTAAATGAACAAAGAAAGAAAGAAAGAAAGAAAGAAAGAAAGAAAGAAAGAATGTAAAGGGAGATACTAAATGGACAAAGAAAGAAAGAAAGAAAGAAAGAAAGAAAGAAAGAAAGAAAGAAAGAAAGAAAGAAAGATAGGGAGATACTAAATGGACAAAGAAAGAAAGAAAGAAAGAAAGAAAGAAAGAAAGAAAGAAAGAAAGAATGTAAAGGGAGATACTAAATGGACAAAGAAAGAAAGAAAGAAAGAAAGAAAGAAAGGAAGAATGTAAAGGGAGATACTAAATGGACAAAGAAAGAAAGAAAGAAAGAAAGAAAGAAAGAAAGAAAGAAAGAAAGAAAGAAAGAAAGAAATGCAAAGAGAGATACTAAATGGACGAAGGAAGGAAGGAAGGAAAAGGGAGAAACATTGAGAAAGAAAGAAAGAAAGAAAGAAAGAAAGAAAGAAAGAAAGAAAGAAAGAAAGAAAGGAAAAGGGAGATACTAAATGGACAAAGAAAGAAAGAAAGAAAGAAAGAAAGAAAGAAAGAAAGAAAGAAAGAAAGAAAGAAAGAAAGGAAAAGGGAGATACTAAATGGACAAAGAAAGAAAGAAAGAAAGAAAGAAAGAAAGAAAGAAAGGAAAAGGGAGATACTAAATGGACAAAGAAAGAAAGAAAGAAAGAAAGAAAGAAAGAAAGAAAGAAAGAAAGAAAGAAAGAAAGAAAGAAAGAAAGAAAGGAAAAGGGAGATACTAAATGGACAAAGAAAGAAAGAAAGAAAGAAAGAAAGAAAGAAAGAATGTAAAGGGAGATACTAAATGGACAAAGAAAGAAAGAAAGAAAGAAAGAAAGAAATGCAAAGAGAGATACTAAATGGACGAAGGAAGGAAGGAAGGAAAAGGGAGAAACATTGAGAAAGAAAGAAAGAAAGAAAGAAAAAGGGAGATACTAAATGGACAAAGAAAGAAAGAAAGAAAGAAAGAAAGAAAGGAAAAGGGAGATACAAAATGGACAAAGAAAGAAAGAAAGAAAGAAAGAAAGAAAGGAAAAGGGAGATACTAAATGGACAAAGAAAGAAAGAAAGAAAGAAAGAAAGAAAGAAAGAAAGAAAGAAAGAAAGAAAGAAAGGAAAAGGGAGATACTAAATGGACAAAGAAAGAAAGAAAGAAAGAAAAAGAAAGAAAGAAAGAAAGAGATACTAAAAGAGCCGTGGTTTATCCGCGCGGGTTTGCGCTAGACTCGGTGTGTTTGTGAAGTGGAGCTAGCGACGCCTCAGGGCTGAATCACACTAAGCTGCTATTGAGCATGGGCTTCAGAGAGGCTGCATTGCTCTGACAGCATTATGGATTTTTTCTGAAGCTGGTAACTTAGTCAGGAGATCAGGTGCTTAACCAAGTGCAATTAACAAACCACTGCAATCCCATCACCCCAATCCCACACTCACACCTCATCTAGTCTCACTAATACGGAGAAAAAGAAAGTTCTAGATGTGTACAGGACAGCTATACAACTAAACAGCTGTACAACTAAACATCTGTACAACTAAACATCTGTACAGATATGAGTAACATCATACCCACATGCAGGTCTTCCCCAGACTGTTCCACAAATTTATCTTTGTCTTCTCTGTTCTGTGTGTTTTGTTGTGTGTTTTGTTGTGTTGTCTGTTCTAGATTGTTTTGTGTTATCTTGTTTGTGTTGTTTGTATTGTCTCTCTTCTGTTGTTCTGGGTTGTGTGTCATTTTGTATTGTCTCTTTTTTGTTGTCTTGTTTTATGTTGTCTGTTCCTTGTTGTTTGCTTCCTCTTCTGTATTGTTTGTAGTTTACTGTTGTGTTGTCTGTTGTTTTGTCTGTTCTGTGTTTTTTTGTTTTGTCTGTTCTGTTTTTTTGTTTTGTCTGTTCTGTGTTTTTTTGTTTTGTCTGTTCTGTTTGTTGTTTTGTCTGTTCTGTGTTGTCTGTTGTTTTGTCTGTTCTGTGTTTTTTTGTTTTGTCTGTTCTGTTTGTTGTTTTGTCTGTTCTGTGCTGTTTGTTGCTTTGTCTGTTCTGTGTTTGTTGTTTTGTCTGTTCTGTGTTTGTTGCTTTGTCTGTTCTGTGTTTGTTGTTTTGTCTGTTCTGTATTGTTTGTTGCTTTGTCTGTTGTGTTGTTTGTTGTTTTGTCTGTTCTGTGTTGTTTGTTGCTTTGTCTGTTCTGTATTGTTTGTTGCTTTGTCTGTTGTGTTGTTTGTTGTTTTGTCTGTTCTGTGTTGTTTGTTGCTTTGTCTGTTCTGTGTTGTTTGTTGTTTTGTCTGTTCTGTGTTGTTTTGTCTGTTGTTGATGTCTTGTCTGTTCCTTGTTGTTTGCTTCCTCTTCTGCATTGATTGTAGTTTGCTGTTGTGTTGTTTGTTCTGTGTTGTTTTTTGTTTTGTGTTGCTGTTCTGTGTTGTTTTTTGTTCTGTCTGTTTTGTGTTGTTGTTTTGTCTGTTCTGTGTTGTTTTTTGTTCTGTCTGTTCTGCGTTGTTGTTTTGTCTGTTCTGTGTTGTTTTTTGTTTTGTGTTGCTGTTCTGTGTTGTTTTTTGTTCTGTCTGTTTTGTGTTGTTTTTTGTTCTGTCTGTTCTGCGTTGTTGTTTTGTCTGTTCTGTGTTGTTTTTTGTTTTGTGTTGCTGTTCTGTGTTGTCTGTTGTTTTGTCTGTTCTGTGTTTTTTTGTTTTGTCTGTTCTGTTTGTTGTTTTGTCTGTTCTGTGCTGTTTGTTGCTTTGTCTGTTCTGTGTTTGTTGTTTTGTCTGTTCTGTGTTTGTTGCTTTGTCTGTTCTGTGTTTGTTGTTTTGTCTGTTCTGTATTGTTTGTTGCTTTGTCTGTTGTGTTGTTTGTTGTTTTGTCTGTTCTGTGTTGTTTGTTGCTTTGTCTGTTCTGTATTGTTTGTTGCTTTGTCTGTTGTGTTGTTTGTTGTTTTGTCTGTTCTGTGTTGTTTGTTGCTTTGTCTGTTCTGTGTTGTTTGTTGTTTTGTCTGTTCTGTGTTGTTTTGTCTGTTGTTGATGTCTTGTCTGTTCCTTGTTGTTTGCTTCCTCTTCTGCATTGATTGTAGTTTGCTGTTGTGTTGTTTGTTCTGTGTTGTTTTTTGTTTTGTGTTGCTGTTCTGTGTTGTTTTTTGTTCTGTCTGTTTTGTGTTGTTGTTTTGTCTGTTCTGTGTTGTTTTTTGTTCTGTCTGTTCTGCGTTGTTGTTTTGTCTGTTCTGTGTTGTTTTTTGTTTTGTGTTGCTGTTCTGTGTTGTTTTTTGTTCTGTCTGTTTTGTGTTGTTTTTTGTTCTGTCTGTTCTGCGTTGTTGTTTTGTCTGTTCTGTGTTGTTTTTTGTTTTGTGTTGCTGTTCTGTGTTGTTTGTTGTTTTGTCTGTTGTTTGATGTCTTGTCTGTTCCTTGTTGTTTGCTTCCTCTTCTGCATTGATTGTAGTTTGCTGTTGTGTTGTCTGTTCTGTGTTGTTTGGTGTTGCTGTTCTGTGTTGTGTTTTGTCTTGCCTGTTCTGTATTGTTTTTTTTGTTTTGTTTTGTCTGTTCTGTGTTGTTTGTTGTTTTGTCTGTTATGTGTTTTTTGTTTTATGTTGCTGTACTGGGTTGTTTGATGTTTTGTGTTGTCTCTTCTGTGTTGTGTTATACATTCTGTATTGTTGAATGTTGTGAATGTATGTTCTTTGGTTTAGTCTTTTCTATGTTATATGTTGTTTTGTGTTGTCTCGACTGTGTTATATGTTGTTTTGTGTTGTCTCGGCTGTGTTATATGTTGTTTTGTGTTGTCTCGACTGTGTTATATGTTGTTTTGTGTTTTCTCGACTGTGTTATATGTTGTTTTGTGTTTTCTCGGCTGTGTTATATGTTGTTTTGTGTTGTCTCGACTGTGTTATATGTTGTTTTGTGTTGTCTCGACTGTGTTATATGTTGTTTTGTGTTGTCTCGACTGTGTTATATGTTGTTTTGTGTTGTCTCGGCTGTGTTATATGTTGTTTTGTGTTGTCTCGACTGTGTTATATGTTGTTTTGTGTTTTCTCGGCTGTGTTATATGTTGTTTTGTGTTTTCTCGACTGTGTTATATGTTGTTTTGTGTTTTCTCGGCTGTGTTATATGTTGTTTTGTGTTTTCTCGGCTGTGTTATATGTTGTTTTGTGTTTTCTCGGCTGTGTTATATGTTGTTTTGTGTTTTCTCGGCTGTGTTATATGTTGTTTTGTGTTTTCTCGGCTGTGTTATATGTTGTTTTGTGTTTTCTCGGCTGTGTTATATGTTGTTTTGTGTTTTCTCGACTGTGTTATATGTTGTTTTGTGTTTTCTCGGCTGTGTTATATGTTGTTTTGTGTTGTCTCGGCTGTGTTATATGTTGTTTTGTGTTGTCTCGGCTGTGTTATATGTTGTTTTGTGTTGTCTCGACTGTGTTATATGTTGTTTTGTGTTTTCTCGGCTGTGTTATATGTTGTTTTGTGTTTTCTCGGCTGTGTTATATGTTGTTTTGTGTTGTCTCGGCTGTGTTATATGTTGTTTTGTGTTGTCTCGACTGTGTTATATGTTGTTTTGTCTTAACTGTGTTATGTGGTGTTTTGACTGTGTTGTGTGTAGCTTAGTGTTATGTCTCTTCTGTGTTGTATGTTGTATTGACTCTTTTGTGTTGTGTTGTGCGTTGTCTGTTCTGCATTGTTGAGTGTTGTGCCGTCTCTTCTGTGTGATGTTTTGTTTTGTCTTGACTTTGTTGTGTATATTTTAGTGTTCTGTTGTCTCTTCTGTGTTACATGGTGTTTTGTGCTGTCTTGTTGTGTATAATTAAGTGTTGTCTCTTCTGTGTTGTTTGTAGCTTTGTGGTGTGCAGTCTGTTCTGTGTTTTGTGTTATCCCTTCTGTATTGTTGAATGTTATGTCCCTCCGTGTTGTGTTGATTCTATTGATTCTAGTGCGGTTGTCTCTTCTGAACACCATCTTCTGACTCTCTACTGAACACCATCAGGATGAATTTATCTCACTGATTAATTCTCACACTCTCATAGCTGACAGCCTGAAAACCTTCCCAGAAGAGTGAAGGCCATCAGGAGCAACAGGAAGCAGCTCCATGTCACTGTCTAAGGTTCAGGACATGACACATATTGTATGTACGAGTGTGATGGTCAGGTGTCCACCTACATTTGGCCATAGACTGCTTGTGCTTTATTCTTTCCATTTTGAAATAACATGTTCAAACTTTGGAATATATTTACTTCTTAAAAACAAACCCTGATTTTTGACTTTTGAATTTTGGGACCGAATTGCACCCGTGATTTATTATTTGTTTTGACAGATCCTCAGGGTCTTTGTTTACGTGTGTTCAACTGTGTTAGCATTAAAAATTAAAAGTTAGACTTTTATCTGGATAATAACATTGTTGTGTTTTCTGATGTTTTTTATTGCTGTCCCGTTCAAGGGCTGTAAGGTTTTTTAGTCACGTGGTGTGAAAGCGGCGCTGCGCAGACTGATAGGTGTACAGTATCGCGAGAGCGGTTCTAGAGCATATTCCAGCACACACTCTCGCGGTGTGTGTGTGTGTGTGTATGTACAGAGAGAAGTCAGTCAAAAGTCATTTCTTTTCGGTTCTAATTCTTGATTTTTCTCAGCAACACTTTGCAAACTATCTGATGTTTCTTTAAATTAACAAGCCGAGATAGACATGCGCAAGTAGATAATCGGGGCGTTGATAAGGACACGCCTACGGACTATTAGGCCAATTAAAAGTCTTTATTCACCCCTTACAAAGTAACATGCAATTTACAATTACATAATCATGGCATCTATAATCGTATTCGCGATTAGAAAATCGATTAACTGTGCAGCCCTAATTCTGACACCTTTCTATCAGAACCAGCATTAACTTCTTCAGCAATTTCAGCAACAGTACAGCGCATCGATGAGCCTTGGCTGCTCATGACCTTGTCGCCGGGTCACCACTGTTCCTTCCTTGGACCACTTCTTATAGCTACTGACCACTGCAGACCAGGAACACCCCACAAGAGCTGCAGTTTTGGAGATCCAGTGGTCTAGCCATCACAATTTGGCCCTTCGTCAAACTCGCTCAAATCCTCACCCCTGCCCATTTTTCCTGCTTCTAACACGTCAACTTTGAGGACAAAATGTTCACTTGCTGCCGAATTTATCCCACCCACTAACAGGTGCCATGATGAGGACATAATCAGTGTTATTCACCTCACCCGTCAGTGGTCATAAAGTTTTGCCTGATCGGTGTATAATCCATTTCAAGTCTAGATGAAAAACGAAACAATATGGAAATTGAACTAGGAGGGGGCAAATACGTTTGCAAGGCACTCTACATTTTATATATTTATATATAAGTAATTAAAATGACATCCTCATCAAGGCTGCCAATTACTCTGTGTTATTAATATCGCAATAAATCATGCATCTGCTTAAAGCTGTTCAAAAACCCTTATTATAATCACAGCAAAACCTTCTAGAAGCATCCGAGTTAAAAAAATTGTTGCTGTAATAATCCTCTTTTGCCAATTCTGCCAAATCTTCAGATCCTGCCCATTGTGCATTTCAGAAATGTCTTCAAATATCATGACACTGGATTTGAATTGAAAGCGCACAGTAAAAGCCAGTGACACTTCTGCATTAATGCCTTAGGTAAAGAACAACAGAAGAGCAGAAGTGCAGCTGTTCTTCAGGTGACTGAGAATGTCAAGACAGGACGTGATCAGACTGTCAGCGAGAAAGGTCTGTCCACAGCCACGTTGAGGGATATTATAGTAGACTTGCAGTGCATAAACCCCTCATTACAAAGACGAACGCACATTTGAGAGTTCAGTGGTGCAAAAACCACAGGCGTTGAACTACCCAGAGGTGCCAAAAAAAGTGATCGGGTCAGATGAGTCATCCTTCACCATATTCTCTACAAGAGCCAGTGCATATGTGGTGCTGCGGACATTCCGAATGCTCACCTTCATCCTGTAATGAAAGCTTTTCCGTCCTGATGGGAGTGGTCTCTTCCAGGATGACTCCGCCCACCAACCACAACGCATGCAGGCTCAGTGAACGGTTTGATGAGCATGAAAATGATGTAAATTATATATCATGTCATGGCCTTCACAATCACCAGATAGGTCTCAGCACCAATGAGAGCTTTCGGAGTGACGTGTTAGACACCAACGCCATCATCAAAACATTAGCTGAAGGAAAATCTTTTTCTTTTTTTTTTTGCCATTATAGTACATTTCCAGAGACTTGTATAATCTTTGAAGCTGTTCTGGGGGATCATTATGGTCCAACATCTTACTAAGAGACTTTCACTTATACACTAGAGACACAGAGAGAGAGAGAGAGAGAGAGAGAGAGAGAAAATATAAAAAGATATAAGAGCGATAACACAACAGAGGAAAGACCACGAGGCAGAGAGACAGGGCAATGAGAGAGACAGTGGCAGAATGTGAAGCAGGGTTAAAAACACCACCAAGACAGAGTATGAGAGGAAACCGGATCAGAGGGAGAAAAAAATCCGAAAGAAGGATAGAGAAATAGAAGCAGGGAGACAGACAGAATAAGAGAGAAAACAATAGAAGGATACAGAGGGTGTGAGAGAACTGGAAAATGAGAGCCTAGAGAAAGAAACAGACCGAAAAAAAAGTACAGGGTAGACAGAATGAGAGAAAGAACGAGAATAACCACCCTTCCAACATTTAGATGAACCTCGGAGCGTCTAAGATTCGGGTTCTGATGATTTGCAACTCAAACTGTCCAGCCTACTTCTGTTCTGCTGAATCTGGCAAAAAAACAAAAGTGCTTAAAAATGCTTTACATAAACACAGTTGTTCATTAATGTTACATATAAACTATAAAAACTCCTTAAATGAGGCGTTCACACCTATCAGGCATAACATTATGACCACCTGCCTAATATTGTGTTGGTCCCTGTTTTGCTGCCAGAACAGCCCTGACCCGTCATGCACTGTGTATTCCGACACCTTTCCATCAGAACCAGCATTAACTTCTTCAGCAATTTGAGCAACAGTAGCTCGTCTGTTGGATCGGATCACACGGGTCAGCCTTCACTCCCCACGTGCATCAATGGCCGCCAGTTCACCACTGTTCCTTCCTTGGACCACTTTTGATAGATACTGACCACTGCAGACCGGGAACACCCCACAAGAGCTGCAGTTTTGGAGATGCTCTGATCCAGTGGTCTAGCCATCACAATTCGGCCCTTCATCAAACTCGCTCAAATCCGTACGCTTGCTCATTTTTCCTGCTTCTAACACGTCAACTTTGAGGACAAAATGTTCACTTGCTGCCTAATATATCCCACCCACTAACAGGTGCCATGATGAGGAGATAATCAGTGTTATTCACCTATCAGTGCTCATAATGTTATGCCTGATCGGTGTATGTTATTGCTTTATGACTAATAACTTTAGCTATGTTCAGACGTACAGTGCTGCAGGTCACCAGTAGCCGTTCCTACAACTGCTGGTTGCCACAGCAACATTTATCAATGGGCGGTACAACAAGCATTACAGCATTGTTTGACAAAAAAAAAAACAGTTCTCTTCCAGCTATAAAGAAACATCCTTATCCAGAGCGACGTACATTTTTATCTCTTTTTATACAACTGAGCAATTAAGGGCCTTTAAGGGATTTAAACTCACAACCATCCATTCAGTAGTCCAATACCTTAACCACTAATCTACCACATCCCCAACCTCTTTGTCATGGATCACATGTGCTCCCATTGGTAGTCACTGACTGTTTATATGCCGTTTATGCACATCTGTGATTAATTGCTGTCATTAACTGCTACTAATGCATGTTTACATATGTTTACATTAATCCTGTCAATTGACAGTTACAGACTGCACACTGATCAGCGCTATATTTGTCCTGTAGTGTATTGTATTGTCTGTCCGCATTGTCTATTGTCTTGCACTGTTTGCTCTAAGTTGCACACGATGCAACTTTATGTGGCTAGGACAACTTACTTTTCAGTCCTTAGCATCTGTGTTTCATGTAGCACCAGGGTCCTGGAAAAACGTTGTTCCATTTCATTATGTACTGCGTCAGCTACTGTATATATGGTTGAAATGGCAATAAAAGCTTCTTGACATGACTTGCACATTACTTTATCACGTCACGCCCACACCCTAGTCGTCGAACGCCGCAGTCGCTTGGAGGTCGCCAGCTCTAACTGAAAACAAAAGTCGATACAACGCTGCAATACTTACAACTTACTTAAGTCTCCAATACCAGTGCTTTGTGATAAACTGAGATAAAGCTGCTCCTATGAAAGGTTTCTGAAAGGAGGACTTTACCAAAGTTTATCAAAACTAGCTGTATTTTATTTTTTTTAGCTAATTAGACCATCAGCTTTTCCACCTATTTCACTATAAACAGAAAAACGTCCAACATGTAGCTCTTAGCTGTGAAAAAAACGCTCCTGTTATTAAAAAATAGAGCATTACCTCATGCTTTCCTACTTAACCCAGCTAATATTCAAAAATTACCCGGCTAGCATGATTAGCCAACAAAGTCTCCTCCTATTCCTTTAATTTGTATTATCTGGTCGATTTATGGCAGGAAATAACACTTGAAGTCAGTCAGTTTATTGCTTTACCTTATAGGAATTTCGATCATAACCCATTTAGCCATTAAGCATGAGCTAACAATAGGAGCTTCCTTTTAGCGTTACATCAAAAACATTCTTTTTGTCTTTTTTGACGGTCAAAAATAATATAAGCGGCAAGAATGCATATCAATATAAGCTACTCTATCAAAATAACATTACACATAGTTAACTTTCATTGTCATTATTCTTCTTGGAGGCAGAATGGCTTTTTGAGGTTGGACTGAACCATTAACAAGTAGGGGGGCTATCCAAAACTAATCAGGTTTCTATTCTGTCTTTACCAATTATGTGCTAAAGTGTTTAATCGAACGCAACAAAAATAAAAAGGTCCAACTTTTGAAGATCACCCCCTCTCCCATACATACACACACACACACACCTGGTTCTGCCTCATTTGTATTGTCCTTCTCTTGCTCTTTTAAAATCTACCTTCGCTTCAGTTGACTCCTGGCTTCTGTATACATTTTCTTGTTTACTCTTAGAAAACAGTAATTTGCTCCCTGTTGTCCCAAACGGTCAGAGCAACACAGCTGCTGTTTGGAATTAGCATAAAAGTTGGAAACTTTTCCTTCCTTCGCTCACTTATTCACGCCTCTCCATTAATAATGAACAGGCATCGCAATCACCCACGTCTCTGTGACTCGGTGACAGAAATAGGGGTTTTTTAGCGCCATGTTTCTTTGCGAAACTCAGCCCAGGACACGTTTGTGCCACCGAAGATGCCGGCGTTGTGTTTTTTCTTTTTTTTGTCTTCCCCCTCGCCCTGACATTTTTATTATATAGCTTTGCAGACTATAAATGTCTTCTCTGCATCCATCTGTGGCATGAATATAGAGCATCCTCTTTTACAGCAGAGTAATGAAATGGACATTGAATGTGGGTCAGGATGGAGAAAGCTGCATAAAGCTGGATTAACATGACTAAGCTGAGTTTAGCCGATGTAGATATCTGATATATTACGATTTTGGGGAGGGGATATTGCAGTGGATTAAAACATGTTAATGTGATTGCTTCTGAACGGTTCGGATATAAGAGATGAGCAGAAGTTTGGAGCCAAATTTGTAAACAAGCTTTTTATTTGTTTTGAGAATTTTCTTTTTTTCCCCCCGAAATATTGATTTCCTGCAGTGAGAGCTTCCAGCTTTTCTTACACGCTATAACTGATCCTACAAGAAATAATCAACACTAAAGCAGGACAATACGATGATATGATACTGATATCATGATATACTCGCAGCATGAGCCACTTTTCTATGTATGTCGGTGCTTTTAAAACCTGCTTTTGTTATTCATCGGAACTGACTGGACATTTCAAACTAGTCTGTGTCAATTCCCCCTTTTTCTTTTATTTAATGTTGGACAAAATTGAGGGAACTAATGAAGCCCCGTGTTGCCCCAGTGTGTGGTGTTATACACGGATCAGGCATAACATTATGACCACTGAGCGGTGCCGTGAATAAGACTGATTATCTCCTCATCATGGCACCTGTTAGTGGGTGGGATATATTAGGCAGCAAGTGAACATTTTCTCCTCAAAGTTGACGTGATAGAAGCAGGAAAAATGGGCAAGCATAAGGATTTATGACCACTGGGAGAGAAGCATCTCCAAAACTGCAGCTCTTGTGGGGTGTTCCCGGTCTGCAGTGGTCAGTATCTATCAAAAGTGGTCCAAGGATGGAACAGTGGTGAAGGCTGGCCCGTGTGATCCGATCCAACAGACGAGCTACTGTTGCTCAAAATGCTGAAGAAGTTAATGCTGGTTCTGATAGAAAGGCACCAGAACACATAGTGCATGACTGGTCAGGGCTGTTTTGGCAGCAAAAGGGGGACCAACACAATATTAGGCAGGTAGTCATAATGTTATCCTTGATAGGTGTGAAAGAGTGTGGAATTTAATCAGACTAAAGCTCATCTGCTTAAAAATATCAGAACTGATTAGAATCCAATAAACATAAATTAATAAGTATGCAGACTTTTCAATTATGAAGCCACGTAAATAAACAAACACATGGGGGAAGGGAAGGGAAGGGAAGGAAGAAGATCAGAGGTAAAGAAAGAAATGAAGAGAGAGCAAGAGAAAGAAAGAAAGAAAGAAAGAAAGAAAGAAAGAAAGAAAGAAAGAAAGAAAGAAAGAAAGAAAGAAAGAAGGGAAAGTAGTGATGACAGAATAAGAAATAATATTGTTTAAGGAAGAAAGGGAAAATGAAGAGAGGATATATATTTTGTGGTGTGTTGTACTGTATGTCGTGTGTTATCTGTTCTGTGTTGTGATGTCTGTTCTGTGTTGTGTGTGTTGTCTGTTCTGTGTTGTGTGTGTTGTCTGTTCTGTGTTGTGATGTCTGTTCTGTGTTGTGTGTGTTGTCTGTTCTGTGTTGTGATGTCTGTTCTGTGTTGTGATGTCTGTTCTGTGTTGTGTGTGTTGTCTGTTCTGTGTTGTGTGTGATGTCTGTTCTGTGTTGTGATGTCTGTTCTGTGTTGTGTGTGTTGTCTGTTCTGTGTTGTGTGTGTTGTCTGTTCTGTGTTGTGATATCTGTTCTGTGTTGTGTGTGTTGTCTGTTCTGTGTTGTGTGTGTTGTCTGTTCTGTGTTGTGATGTCTGTTCTGTGTTGTGTTGTGTTGTCTGTTCTGTGTTGTGTGTGTTGTCTGTTCTGTGTTGTGTTGTCTGTTCTGTGTTGTGTGTGTTGTCTGTTCTGTGTTGTGTGTGTTGTCTGTTCTGTGTTGTGATGTCTGTTCTGTGTTGTGTGTTGTCTGTTCTGTGTTGTGTTGTCTGTTCTTTGTTGTGTGTGTTGTCTGTTCTGTGTTGTGTGTGTTGTCTGTTCTGTGTTGTGTTGTGTTGTCTGTTCTGTGTTGTGTGTGTTGTCTGTTCTGTGTTGTGTTGTCTGTTCTGTGTTGTGTGTGTTGTCTGTTCTGTGTTGTGTGTGTTGTCTGTTCTGTGTTGTGATGTCTGTTCTGTGTTGTGTGTGTTGTCTGTTCTGTGTTGTGTTGTCTGTTCTGTGTTGTGTGTGTTGTCTGTTCTGTGTTGTGTGTGTTGTCTGTTCTGTGTTGTGTGTGTTGTCTGTTCTGTGTTGTGATGTCTGTTCTGTGTTGTGTGTGTTGTCTGTTCTGTGTTGTGATGTCTGTTCTGTGTTGTGTTGTCTGTTCTGTGTTGTGTTGTCTGTTCTGTGTTGTGTGTGTTGTCTGTTCTGTGTTGTGATGTCTGTTCTGTGTTGTGTGTGTTGTCTGTTCTGTGTTGTGTTGTCTGTTCTGTGTTGTGATGTCTGTTCTGTGTTGTGTTGTCTGTTCTGTGTTGTGTGTGTTGTCTGTTCTGTGTTGTGATGTCTGTTCTGTGTTGTGTGTGTTGTCTGTTCTGTGTTGTGTTGTCTCTTCTGTGTTGTGATGTCTGTTCTGTGTTGTGTGTGTTGTCTGTTCTGTGTTGTGTGTGTTGTCTGTTCTGTGTTGTGATGTCTGTTCTGTGTTGTGATGTCTGTTCTGTGTTGTGATGTCTGTTCTGTGTTGTGTTGTCTGTTCTGTGTTGTGTGTGTTGTCTGTTCTGTGTTGTGATGTCTGTTCTGTGTTGTGTGTGTTGTCTGTTCTGTGTTGTGTGTGTTGTCTGTTCTGTGTTGTGTGTGTTGTCTGTTCTGTGTTGTGATGTCTGTTCTGTGTTGTGATGTCTGTTCTGTGTTGTGTTGTCTGTTCTGTGTTGTGTGTGTTGTCTGTTCTGTGTTGTGTTGTCTGTTCTGTGTTGTGTTGTCTGTTCTGTGTTGTGTGTGTTGTCTGTTCTGTGTTGTGATGTCTGTTCTGTGTTGTGTTGTCTGTTCTGTGTTGTGTTGTCTGTTCTGTGTTGTGTGTGTTGTCTGTTCTGTGTTGTGTTTTCTGTTCTGTTTTGTGTGTGTTGTCTGTTCTGTGTTGTGTTGTCTGTTCTGTGTTGTGATGTCTGTTCTGTGTTGTGTGTGTTGTCTGTTCTGTGTTGTGTGTGTTGTCTGTTCTGTGTTGTGATGTCTGTTCTGTTCTGTGTTGTGTGTGTTGTCTGTTCTGTGTTGTGTGTGTTGTCTGTTCTGTGTTGTGATGTCTGTTCTGTGTGTGTTGTCTGTTCTGTGTTGTGATGTCTGTTCTGTGTTGTGATGTCTGTTCTGTGTTGTGTGTGTTGTTTGTTCTGTGTTGTGTTGTCTGTTCTGTGTTGTGTTGTCTGTTCTGTGTTGTGATGTCTGTTCTGTGTTGTGTTGTCTGTTCTGTGTTGTGTGTGTTGTCTGTTCTGTGTTGTGATGTCTGTTCTGTGTTGTGTTGTCTGTTCTGTGTTGTGTTGTCTGTTCTGTGTTGTGATGTCTGTTCTGTGTTGTGTTGTCTGTTCTGTGTTGTGTGTGTTGTCTGTTCTGTGTTGTGTGTGTTGTCTGTTCTGTGTTGTGTTGTCTGTTCTGTGTTGTGTGTGTTGTCTGTTCTGTGTTCTGATGTCTGTTCTGTGTTGTGTGTGTTGTCTGTTCTGTGTTGTGTGTGTTGTCTGTTCTGTGTTGTGTTGTCTGTTCTGTGTTGTGTGTTTTGTCTGTTCTGTGATGTCTGTTCTGTGTTGTGTGTGTTGTCTGTTCTGTGTTGTGATGTCTGTTCTGTGTTGTGTGTGTTGTCTGTTCTGTGTTGTGATGTCTGTTCTGTGTTGTGTGTGTTGTCTGTTCTGTGTTGTGATGTCTGTTCTGTGTTGTGTGTGTTGTTTGTTCTGTGTTGTGTGTGTTGTCTGTTCTGTGTTGTGATGTCTGTTCTGTGTTGTGTTGTCTGTTCTGTGTTGTGTGTGTTGTCTGTTCTGTGTTGTGATGTCTGTTCTGTGTTGTGTGTGTTTGTTCTGTGTTGTGTGTGTTGTCTGTTCTGTGTTGTGTTGTCTGTTCTGTGTTGTGTTGTCTGTTCTGTGTTGTGTGTGTTTGTTCTGTGTTGTGTTGTCTGTTCTGTGTTGTGTGTGTTGTCTGTTCTGTGTTGTGTGTGTTGTCTGTTCTGTGTTGTGTTGTCTGTTCTGTGTTGTGTGTGTTGTCTGTTCTGTGTTGTGTGTGTTGTCTGTTCTGTGTTGTGATGTCTGTTCTGTGTTGTGTGTGTTGTCTGTTCTGTGTTGTCTGTTCTGTGTTGTGATGTCTGTTCTGTGTTGTGATGTCTGTTCTGTGTTGTGTGTGTTGTTTGTTCTGTGTTGTGTTGTCTGTTCTGTGTGTGTTGTCTGTTCTGTGTTGTGTGTGTTGTCTGTTCTGTGTTGTGTTGTCTGTTCTGTGTTGTGTGTGTTGTCTGTTCTGTGTTGTGTGTGTTGTCTGTTCTGTGTTGTGATGTCTGTTCTGTGTGTGTTGTCTATTCTGTGTGTGTTGTCTGTTCTGTGTTGTGTGTGTTGTCTGTTCTGTGTTGTGATGTCTGTTCTGTGTTGTGTGTGTTGTCTGTTCTGTGTTGAGATGTCTGTTCTGTGTTGTGTGTGTTGTCTGTTCTGTGTTGTGTTGTCTGTTCTGTGTTGTGTGTGTTGTCTGTTCTGTGTTGTGTTGTCTGTTCTGTGTTGTGTGTTGTCTGTTCTGTGTTGTGTGTGTTGTCTGTTCTGTGTTGTGTGTGTTGTCTGTTCTGTGTTGTGTTGTCTGTTCTGTGTTGTGTGTGTTGTCTGTTCTGTGTTGTGATGTCTGTTCTGTGTTGTGTTGTCTGTTATGTGTGTGTTGTCTGTTCTGTGTGTGTTGTCTGTTCTGTGTTGTGATGTCTGTTCTGTGTTGTGTTGTCTGTTCTGTGTTGTGTGTGTTGTCTGTTCTGTGTTGTGATGTCTGTTCTGTGTTGTGTTGTGTTGTCTGTTCTGTGTTGTGTGTGTTGTCTGTTCTGTGTTGTGTGTGTTGTCTGTTCTGTGTTGTGTGTGTTGTCTGTTCTGTGTTCTGATGTCTGTTCTGTGTTGTGTTGTCTGTTCTGTGTTGTGTGTGTTGTCTGTTCTGTGTTGTGATGTCTGTTCTGTGTTGTGTGTGTTGTCTGTTCTGTGTTGTGTGTGTTGTCTGTTCTGTGTTGTGATGTCTGTTCTGTGTTGTGTGTGTTGTCTGTTCTGTGTTGTGATGTCTGTTCTGTGTTGTGATGTCTGTTCTGTGTTGTGTGTGTTGTCTGTTCTGTGTTGTGATGTCTGTTCTGTGTTGTGTGTGTTGTCTGTTCTGTGTTGTGTGTGTTGTCTGTTCTGTGTTGTGTGTGTTGTCTGTTCTGTGTTGTGTTGTCTGTTCTGTGTTGTGTGTGTTGTCTGTTCTGTGTTGTGTGTGTTGTCTGTTCTGTGTTGTGTTGTCTGTTCTGTGTTGTGATGTCTGTTCTGTGTTGTGTTGTCTGTTCTGTGTTGTGTGTGTTGTCTGTTCTGTGTTGTGTTGTCTGTTCTGTGTTGTGTGTGTTGTCTGTTCTGTGTTGTGATGTCTGTTCTGTGTTGTGTGTGTTGTCTGTTCTGTGTTGTGTGTGTTGTCTGTTCTGTGTTGTGATGTCTGTTCTGTGTTGTGTGTGTTGTCTGTTCTGTGTTGTGTGTGTTGTCTGTTCTGTGTTGTGTTGTCTGTTCTGTGTTGTGTGTGTTGTCTGTTCTGTGTTGTGTTGTCTGTTCTGTTTTGTGTGTGTTGTCTGTTCTGTTTTGTGTGTGTTGTCTGTTCGGTGTTGTGTGTGTTGTCTGTTCTGTGTTGTGATGTCTGTTCTGTGTTGTGTGTGTTGTCTGTTCTGTGTTGTGTGTGTTGTCTGTTCTGTGTTGTGATGTCTGTTCTGTGTTGTGTGTGTTGTCTGTTCTGTGTTGTGATGTCTGTTCTGTGTTGTGATGTCTGTTCTGTGTTGTGTTGTCTGTTCTGTGTTGTGTGTGTTGTCTGTTCTGTGTTGTGATGTCTGTTCTGTGTTGTGTGTGTTGTCTGTTCTGTGTTGTGATGTCTGTTCTGTGTTGTGATGTCTGTTCTGTGTTGTGTGTGTTGTCTGTTCTGTGTTGTGTGTGTTGTCTGTTCTGTTTTGTGTGTGTTGTCTGTTCTGTGTTGTGTGTGTTGTCTGTTCTGTGTTGTGATGTCTGTTCTGTGTTGTGTGTGTTGTCTGTTCTGTGTTGTGATGTCTGTTCTGTGTTGTGATGTCTGTTCTGTGTTGTGTGTGTTGTCTGTTCTGTGTTTTGTGTGTTGTCTGTTCTGTGTTGTGTGTGTTGTCTGTTCTGTGTTGTGATATCTGTTCTGTGTTGTGTGTGTTGTCTGTTCTGTGTTGTGATGTCTGTTCTGTGTTGTGTTGTCTGTTCTGTGTTGTGTGTGTTGTCTGTTCTGTGTTGTGTGTGTTGTCTGTTCTGTGTTGTGATGTCTGTTCTGTGTTGTGTGTGTTGTCTGTTCTGTGTTGTGATGTCTGTTCTGTGTTGTGTGTGTTGTCTGTTCTGTGTTGTGTTGTCTGTTCTGTGTTGTGATGTCTGTTCTGTGTTGTGTGTGTTGTCTGTTCTGTGTTGTGATGTCTGTTCTGTGTTGTGTGTGTTGTCTGTTCTGTGTTGTGTTGTCTGTTCTGTGTTGTGTGTGTTGTCTGTTCTGTGTTGTGATGTCTGTTCTGTGTTGTGTTGTCTGTTCTGTGTTGTGTGTGTTGTCTGTTCTGTGTTGTGATGTCTGTTCTGTGTTGTGTGTGTTGTCTGTTCTGTGTTGTGTTGTCTGTTCTGTGTTGTGTGTGTTGTCTGTTCTGTGTTGTGTTGTCTGTTCTGTGTTGTGTGTGTTGTCTGTTCTGTGTTGTGATGTCTGTTCTGTGTTGTGTGTGTTGTCTGTTCTGTGTTGTGATGTCTGTTCTGTGTTGTGATGTCTGTTCTGTGTTGTGTGTGTTGTCTGTTCTGTGTTGTGTGTGTTGTCTGTTCTGTGTTGTGTGTGTTGTCTGTTCTGTGTTGTGTGTGTTGTCTGTTCTGTGTTGTGATGTCTGTTCTGTGTTGTGTGTGTTGTCTGTTCTGTGTTGTGTGTGTTGTCTGTTCTGTGTTGTGATGTCTGTTCTGTGTTGTGTGTGTTGTCTGTTCTGTGTTGTGTGTGTTGTCTGTTCTGTGTTGTGATGTCTGTTCTGTGTTGTGTGTGTTGTCTGTTCTGTGTTGTGTGTGTTGTCTGTTCTGTGTTGTGTTGTCTGTTCTGTTTTGTGTGTGTTGTCTGTTCTGTGTTGTGTGTGTTGTCTGTTCTGTGTTGTGATGTCTGTTCTGTGTTGTGTGTGTTGTCTGTTCTGTGTTGTGATGTCTGTTCTGTGTTGTGTGTGTTGTCTGTTCTGTGTTGTGTGTGTTGTCTGTTCTGTGTTGTGATGTCTGTTCTGTGTTGTGTGTGTTGTCTGTTCTGTGTTGTGTGTGTTGTCTGTTCTGTGTTGTGATGTCTGTTCTGTGTTGTGTTGTCTGTTCTGTGTTGTGTGTGTTGTCTGTTCTGTGTTGTGATGTCTGTTCTGTGTTGTGTGTGTTGTCTGTTCTGTGTTGTGATGTCTGTTCTGTGTTGTGTGTGTTGTCTGTTCTGTGTTGTGTGTGTTGTCTGTTCTGTGTTGTGATGTCTGTTCTGTGTTGTGTGTGTTGTCTGTTCTGTGTTGTGATGTCTGTTCTGTGTTGTGATGTCTGTTCTGTGTTGTGTGTGTTGTCTGTTCTGTGTTGTGTGTGTTGTCTGTTCTGTGTTGTGTGTGTTGTCTGTTCTGTGTTGTGTGTGTTGTCTGTTCTGTGTTGTGATGTCTGTTCTGTGTTGTGTGTGTTGTCTGTTCTGTGTTGTGTGTGTTGTCTGTTCTGTGTTGTGTTGTCTGTTCTGTGTTGTGTGTGTTGTCTGTTCTGTGTTGTGTGTGTTGTCTGTTCTGTGTTGTGTGTGTTGTCTGTTCTGTGTTGTGTGTGTTGTCTGTTCTGTTTTGTGTGTGTTGTCTGTTCTGTGTTGTGTGTGTTGTCTGTTCTGTGTTGTGTGTGTTGTCTGTTCTGTGTTGTGTGTGTTGTCTGTTCTGTGTTGTGATGTCTGTTCTGTGTTGTCTGTTCTGTGTTGTGTGTGTTGTCTGTTCTGTGTTGTGATGTCTGTTCTGTGTTGTGTGTGTTGTCTGTTCTGTGTGTGTTGTCTGTTCTGTGTTGTGATGTCTGTTCTGTGTTGTGATGTCTGTTCTGTGTGTGTTGTCTGTTCTGTGTTGTGATGTCTGTTCTGTGTTGTGTGTGTTGTCTGTTCTGTGTTGTGATGTCTGTTCTGTGTTGTGTGTGTTGTCTGTTCTGTGTTGTGTTGTCTGTTCTGTGTTGTGTGTGTTGTCTGTTCTGTGTGTGTTGTCTGTTCTGTGTTGTGATGTCTGTTCTGTGTTGTGTGTGTTGTCTGTTCTGTGTTGTGTTGTCTGTTCTGTGTTGTGATGTCTGTTCTGTGTTGTGTGTGTTGTCTGTTCTGTGTTGTGTTGTCTGTTCTGTGTTGTGTGTGTTGTCTGTTCTGTGTTGTGATGTCTGTTCTGTGTTGTGATGTCTGTTCTGTGTTGTGTGTTGTCTGTTCTGTGTGTGTTGTCTGTTCTGTGTTGTGATGTCTGTTCTGTGTTGTGTTGTCTGTTCTGTGTTGTGTGTGTTGTCTGTTCTGTGTTGTGATGTCTGTTCTGTGTTGTGTGTGTTGTCTGTTCTGTGTTGTGTGTGTTGTCTGTTCTGTGTTGTGTGTGTTGTCTGTTCTGTGTTGTGTTGTCTGTTCTGTGTTGTGTGTGTTGTCTGTTCTGTGTTGTGATATCTGTTCTGTGTTTTGTGTGTTGTCTGTTCTGTGTTGTGTGTGTTGTCTGTTCTGTGTTGTGATATCTGTTCTGTGTTTTGTGTGTTGTCTGTTCTGTGTTGTGTGTGTTGTCTGTTCTGTGTTGTGATGTCTGTTCTGTGTTGTGTTGTCTGTTCTGTGTTGTGATGTCTGTTCTGTGTTGTGTTGTCTGTTCTGTGTTGTGTGTGTTGTCTGTTCTGTGTTGTGTGTGTTGTCTGTTCTGTGTTGTGATGTCTGTTCTGTGTTGTGTTGTCTGTTCTGTTTTGTGTGTGTTGTCTGTTCTGTGTTGTGTGTGTTGTCTGTTCTGTGTTGTGTTGTCTGTTCTGTGTTGTGTTGTCTGTTCTGTGTTGTGTTGTCTGTTCTGTGTTGTGTGTGTTGTCTGTTCTGTGTTGTGATGTCTGTTCTGTGTTGTGTGTGTTGTCTGTTCTGTGTTGTGATGTCTGTTCTGTGTTGTGATGTCTGTTCTGTGTTGTGTGTGTTGTCTGTTCTGTGTTGTGTGTGTTGTCTGTTCTGTTTTGTGTGTGTTGTCTGTTCTGTGTTGTGTGTGTTGTCTGTTCTGTGTTGTGATGTCTGTTCTGTGTTGTGTGTGTTGTCTGTTCTGTGTTGTGTGTGTTGTCTGTTCTGTGTTGTGATGTCTGTTCTGTGTTGTGTGTGTTGTCTGTTCTGTGTTGTGTGTGTTGTCTGTTCTGTGTTGTGTGTGTTGTCTGTTCTGTGTTGTGATGTCTGTTCTGTGTTGTGTTGTCTGTTCTGTGTTGTGTGTGTTGTCTGTTCTGTGTTGTGATGTCTGTTCTGTGTTGTGTGTGTTGTCTGTTCTGTGTTGTGATGTCTGTTCTGTGTTGTGTTGTCTGTTCTGTGTTGTGTGTGTTGTCTGTTCTGTGTTGTGATGTCTGTTCTGTGTTGTGTGTGTTGTCTGTTCTGTGTTGTGATGTCTGTTCTGTGTTGTGTTGTCTGTTCTGTGTTGTGTGTGTTGTCTGTTCTGTGTTGTGTGTGTTGTCTGTTCTGTTTTGTGTGTGTTGTCTGTTCTGTGTTGTGTGTGTTGTCTGTTCTGTGTTGTGATGTCTGTTCTGTGTTGTGTGTGTTGTCTGTTCTGTGTTGTGATGTCTGTTCTGTGTTGTGTGTGTTGTCTGTTCTGTGTTGTGTGTGTTGTCTGTTCTGTGTTGTGATGTCTGTTCTGTGTTGTGTGTGTTGTCTGTTCTGTGTTGTGTGTGTTGTCTGTTCTGTGTTGTGATGTCTGTTCTGTGTTGTGATGTCTGTTCTGTGTTGTGTTGTCTGTTCTGTGTTGTGTGTGTTGTCTGTTCTGTGTTGTGTTGTCTGTTCTGTTTTGTGTGTGTTGTCTGTTCTGTGTTGTGTGTGTTGTCTGTTCTGTGTTGTGATGTCTGTTCTGTGTTGTGTGTGTTGTCTGTTCTGTGTTGTGTGTGTTGTCTGTTCTGTGTTGTGATGTCTGTTCTGTGTTGTGTGTGTTGTCTGTTCTGTGTTGTGTGTGTTGTCTGTTCTGTGTTGTGATGTCTGTTCTGTGTTGTGTGTGTTGTCTGTTCTGTGTTGTGTGTGTTGTCTGTTCTGTGTTGTGTGTTGTCTGTTCTGTGTTGTGTGTGTTGTCTGTTCTGTGTTGTGATGTCTGTTCTGTGTGTGTTGTCTGTTCTGTGTTGTGATGTCTGTTCTGTGTTGTGTGTGTTGTCTGTTCTGTGTTGTGATGTCTGTTATGTGTGTGTTGTCTGTTCTGTGTGTGTTGTCTGTTCTGTGTTGTGATGTCTGTTCTGTGTTGTGTTGTCTGTTCTGTGTTGTGTTGTCTGTTCTGTGTTGTGTGTGTTGTCTGTTCTGTGTTGTGTTGTCTGTTCTGTGTTGTGTTGTCTGTTCTGTGTTGTGTTGTCTGTTCTGTGTTGTGTGTGTTGTCTGTTCTGTGTTATGATGTCTGTTCTGTGTTGTGTGTGTTGTCTGTTCTGTGTTGTGTGTGTTGTCTGTTCTGTGTTGTGTGTGTTGTCTGTTCTGTGTTATGATGTCTGTTCTGTGTTGTGTGTGTTGTCTGTTCTGTGTTGTGTGTGTTGTCTGTTCTGTGTTATGATGTCTGTTCTGTGTTGTGTGTGTTGTCTGTTCTGTGTTGTGATGTCTGTTCTGTGTGTGTTGTCTGTTCTGTGTGTGTTGTCTGTTCTGTGTTGTGTTGTCTGTTCTGTGTTGTGTGTGTTGTCTGTTCTGTGTTGTGTGTGTTGTCTGTTCTGTGTTGTGTTATCTGTTCTGTGTTGTGTTGTCTGTTCTGTGTTGTGTGTGTTGTCTGTTCTGTGTTGTGTTGTCTGTTCTGTGTTGTGTGTGTTGTCTGTTCTGTGTTGTGTGTGTTGTCTGTTCTGTGTTGTGTTGTCTGTTCTGTGTTGTGTTGTCTGTTCTGTGTTGTCTGTTCTGTGTGTGTTGTCTGTTCTGTGTTGTGTTGTCTGTTCTGTGTTGTGTTGTCTGTTCTGTGTTGTGATGTCTGTTCTGTGTGTGTTGTCTGTTCTGTGTTGTGTGTGTTGTCTGTTCTGTGTTGTGATGTCTGTTCTGTGTGTGTTGTCTGTTCTGTGTGTGTTGTCTGTTCTGTGTTGTGTTGTCTGTTCTGTGTTGTGTTGTCTGTTCTGTGTTGTGTGTGTTGTCTGTTCTGTGTTGTGTTGTCTGTTCTGTGTTGTGTTGTCTGTTCTGTGTTGTCTGTTCTGTGTGTGTTGTCTGTTCTGTGTTGTGTTGTCTGTTCTGTGTTGTGTTGTCTGTTCTGTGTTGTGATGTCTGTTCTGTGTGTGTTGTCTGTTCTGTGTTGTGTTGTCTGTTCTGTGTTGTGTTGTCTGTTCTGTGTTGTGTTGTCTGTTCTGTGTGTGTTGTCTGTTCTGTGTTGTGTTGTCTGTTCTGTGTTGTGTTATCTGTTCTGTGTTGTGTTATCTGTTCTGTGTTGTGTTGTCTGTTCTGTGTGTGTTGTCTGTTCTGTGTTGTGTTGTCTGTTCTGTGTTGTGTTATCTGTTCTGTGTTGTGTTATCTGTTCTGTGTTGTGTTGTCTGTTCTGTGTTGTGTTGTCTGTTCTGTGTTGTGTTGTCTGTTCTATGTGTTGTGCGCTGTGTTCTCTGTTATATATTGCGATGTCCCGTCTTTGTAATAATAATTCTGATCCAATATTAATCTCAGCTCACTATTGCCGTGATGTTGATGTTCTATATCAGACTGGTACATACCTATCACACACACACACACACACACACACACACAATAATTCATATCCAAAGCTAGAATATCTTCTTAATCCTTCAAAGCCTTAAAATTAAAAGTAACACCCACACACACACACACACACACACACACAGAGGAAGACTGTTAGATTAGTGCAGAAGCAATATTTAATCCAAAACAAGCGAGAAGAAGTGAGCAAAATAAGTTTTTGCTCCAGAGTGAATGGAAAGGCAGTAAGAAGCTGTGAGGGTTTAATAATGACCTGCTGGGACATGCCTGTTGTGTTTGGCAAAATCTGTCCCACTTTCCCATCAGCACCATCAAAATAAAATATCTAACAAACCCAGAGGCGAGCACAGCTGGATTCAGAACAAACACGCAGCACTAAACGACTTTACGTGGTTACTTTATTTCTCCTAGAAGTCTCTGAAATCCTTCTGCATCTGAGATACGGAGGCACGACACGCTGGGGCTTTTATTTCTGCCTCTGCGGGAGCGTTTTAAGCCTTTTACATCCAGATGCTGCCAGAAGAAGAAAAAATTAGTGAGCAGATCTCAAAGACAGAAAGCCCAA